>NW_010203124.1:14025-28578 GCF_000695765.1 Mesitornis unicolor
CTCAGCTATGAGATCAGATCTAGTTGCTCAGGATAGTATCCAGTTGGATCTTGAAAACCGCAGAAGATAGAGAATGCACAATGTCTTGGGCAACCTGTTCTGCTACTTGACTTGTCACAGGGAAGAAGCTTGCTCTTATTTATACCCAGTTTGACTCTCTTTTGTTTCAGTTTATGCCCATTATCTCTTGCACTCCTGCCATGCATTGCTGTCTCCTGACAGTGCCTGGCTTCATCTCCTTTATAACTTAATTGCAGGTACTGGACAGCTGCTGTGAGGTCCCCCCAAAGCCAGCTCATCTCCAGGCGAAACAACCCCAGGTTCTCACTGCAGGGCAACTGCTCCATCCCTCAACTGTCTTGATGGCCCTCCACTGAGCTTGTTCCAGTTTATCATTGGTGTTCTTGTACTGTGGGTCCCCAAAGTGTGTACAGTACTCTAGGCACCATCTAATGAGCTCTGAGGAAGGGGAGATAATAGCTTCTCCCAATCTACTTGATATGTTGCTGTTGGCCTTCTGTGCTCCCTGGGCACACTGCAGGCTTAGGTTCAGCTTCTGTCTAACATGACCCACAGGTCCTTCTCAGCAGAGCAGCTCTCCAGCCAGTACATACCCAGCATGTATCATTGCAAGGTGCTCATCCTTCCCAGATGCAGGACTGAGTAGCTCTCCTTGCTGAATTCCAAGAGGTTCCTCATGGCCCATTGCTCCAGCCCACCTAGGTCCCTCTGAATGGCAGCCCTGTCTCAAGAAAATCCACTGTTCTTCCCAATTTGGTGTCATCCTCAAACTTCATGACAGTTGCTTATTTTGCTTAAAGCACTTGCCCTGAAGTTGTTGTATTCATTATTTTACTTTAAATTAAGTTTTATTCTTGATTTTTGTCCTGAGTTCTCAGTGTGTCTGAGTAAACTGGATATTTATAAAAACCAATATATTAAAGAAACCCTCCATTACAGCCTGTAATTTTTTCCTGATATATGTTCATAGTTCACTTTTAAACAGCTCTTCCAGTCATAGGAAACTGCAGAAAAAATATTGCTCCAAAATATATTCACATGGGATGGTCCTCTCCCTGGTTTTGGCCAAATCTGTCACAGTAGACATCTTTAAGAAGATCTCCTTCAAACAATCTGTTTCAAATTCAGTGAGTTTCTGTGCAGCCCAACTGAACAGAGTTTTGAAGACTACTGTTTAAAACATATAAGCTAAAACCATGCAAGATTCTAATTTTTAGCTTAGGCTTTATTTTTAGTTATGGATTTTTATTGTCATTTTCAGAAGTTTGAGAGGACTTTAAGTGAAATTTTTGAGTCCCGAAATAAATCTATTTCAATTGCAGCCCACAGTCTGGAGCCCTGAAACAGTCTTTAATTTTTTTACATCTCTTATAATCAGTGATATTGTTTCCCCTGAGTTCCTTGCTGTTCTTTAACAGCACTGGCAATGCTGCCTTCCCTGATCTTCATGTTTCTTGAAGTTCCTCCTATAATTTCATAGTTGATTCTCAGTAGTGGTGGTTCTTATAAGTCTCTGTAACTTTAGAACTGCTAATTAAAACAATATAATTTTAGTGCAACATGCATGGCTTATTGATATGTGTATTGCCCTTATAAAGTTATTTTAAAATTCTGTTTGTTGCCAAATAAGGAGTTAATCAACAGAGCTGAAATGATTTAACTTAAAACATACAAAGTCTGAAGCCACCCTAGTTTAGTGATTATTCTGGGTAATTTAATTTTCTAGTCAGTCTGTCTGATTTCTACCTGAGTTTGCTCATACCTGCCCTCTTAAAAAGCTCCCTGCTGTCTAAGCCTAAGATCTTTGTGAATGGCACTGAACATTCAATTCATTCAATGCCAAGCATTTTATTAGGAACACGAGACTTCTACCAACCTCTGGTAGTATCCTAGGAAACATAATTTTGGGGCAAAATATCTGAAACAATTTTTTAGTGATAAGGTTGTTTGGGATGGAAGAGAGATCAACTGCTGCACCATTCAGCCAATTCTTGACAATTTAGAGTGGAATGCATATTTCCTAAAGCTCAGTCCACATCTGAGCTGTCTTTGTCAGTTTCACAGTGTGAGGGAATAAGCAGAGAGGAACTTTCATGGATTTTTATAGGATTAGGGTAAAGAGGAAAACTTATTTAAAAGGTTTAGCATTTAAAATACTCAAAATAACCTAAACTTCAGTAACACTTACTTAAAACCTGGTTACTCTCTTGCTATTTTTGACCTTTTCACCGAATTGATTTGCTAGCAAGCATAGTCTGATTCAATTTTTATCCACCTGTCTTCACTCATCCATCACCTTGTAGCTTCTCATAGATAACCAATACATGATAGCAATCATAACACAAACCTGTAACGTCTCTGGAACTAAGGGCTTGTCTACAGTGACATTTATTAACTTTTAAAAATCAGTGCAAACCCACTTGTATAGGTGCAGTGAAACTGACTCAGCATTCCTCAAATAGATGTAACATTGGACCCACACCAGCTTTGCAGCTGGTAGAAGAGATGTGTGTGATCACCCTCATCTGAAGGCTGTCTCTAATTTATTTGTCAGTGCTCTTTCAAACACAAGAGCTTTGATGGTTGAGCACCTCCTAGAACCTCCTCAAGACAATAAGCTGTCTATCTTTGAGTAGGATAATTTAGACACCCAAGCTCTGTGAAGGTAGAGGTTTTATTCTTGCTAGTTAAGAAAGTCTAGTCTTTGGTCAGGTCTGAAATGCTGTCTTAAACTCCTCACTTGCAGCTTGGAGCTTCAACACAGATCTTTATTCTGCACTGAGCTGTAATCTCTGATTGCCTAGGAGCCATTTCAGAATCACTCCTCCCAACTGTTGCTCCATTAATCTCCTGGAGATTAGAGGTCTCATTGCAAATAAAGCTGAATGTGCTCCATAACATCTCCTCAACTACTAAAATCCATAGTTCTGCAGCTTATGTAAACTGAAGTAGCCATATTTAAATAGTATTTAATATGCTGGGCTATGAACAAGAAACACTGGGGAGCTCACCCATCAGGACATACTGCCCATTCTGCTTTCTTTGTTAGAGGGTCAGTTACCTTTGCCAGAGATGGGGGTACAGAAAAAGGACCAGCTGGAAGAACGAAGTTCTTAATTTAACAGGGTATGAATTTCTAAAATCATGCATCAAGGCTTTGAGTTTTACTGATATCTTGACACTGGACTGTCCTATGTACCACACTTTTGAGCAAAGACTGCTGGTAACAATTTTCCAGCTTTTATGCTTCAGGAAAAGTTAACAATGTACAATACAAAAGCTTAATTAAAGAAAGTAGACCCAAGTTTTTTAAGATCTAAAATAGCTTTTATAATTAAGAACTTTCAATCCTTCATATTGTTGGAGAAACTCAAAAGATAAATGTTTCTAAAAAATCTGCTTGGAAGAGGAGACTTAATGTAGCTGAAGTTTAACTCTAATCTAATTTAGCTTTTGTGAGTAGGACATGGAAAAAACTGTGTTAGTAAAAACTAGTTCCACCATCATGTTTTAATAAAGGAAGTGAATGTTTGTTCTGTGTGTGTGTGTGTGTGTGTGTGTGTGTGAGGCACAACAACAGAAGTAAATCCCTGTATCCCTAGTGTTAGAATATTTAACTTAGTTTTCACTCTTTTGGACATGTTTTACTTCATAAATTGGCCGCTATTTCAGTTTGTGATAAAGACAACAATTAATATAACAAATTACACAGGTATGAGACAAGCAGTGCAAACAAACCATAGATCCCAGCCAGTCCATGAGTACTTTTGCCTCAAACTTTAATCCAGCTATGCAAATATGGTAACATAATACTTCAACAAAAGAGTATTTTCTTCCTGAGAAACAAAATTTGCCAGCATTCTGTATTATATAATATATCAAGGATGCAAAATGTTTCTGGTTAGACTGACATGTCATCTTTTTGACTGATAATGTTATATTCAAACTGACTGCTGAAGCAATGTTTCTTAAAGATAATGTTGTAATAGATACAAATCCATCCCATAATTCCTTTAACCTCAGTATATATTTTGCAAATGTTTACTTCTATTGTGGCAACATAAAGCAGAAGTCTTAATTAGTCTAAACAAAACAAATACATAGGAGAGTTTTTTAAGTGTGTTTCCAGTTTCAGAAAAATTTCCCATAGATTTGCCTTATTTTTTTTTCACATCTTGAATCAGACATGAGCAAATGTGTTTGTGTTTGTGTGTGTGTGTGTGTGTTTTCCCCAAAGCACTGAGAAGAATGTCGTGTGAGAATTATCTTTTCCATTCACAGTCATGCTGCTATTTGATCACATTTCAATCCACTGGAAATAAAAAAAAAGTAGGTAGGGGGAATTGAAAGCACAGCAGAACTCCTTAAATGAGTCTGGACTTCAATGGTGCTGCAACCCTTAACAGAAGGCAGAGCTCAGTTGTGTCTATGGAATGGTTCCGCATTTCTCAAAAAAAAAATAAAAAAAGCAATGACATTAACAAGTTAACACAAAAGATTTATTACTTATAATTATTTACATTTCTTTTTCAAGTAAACTTGTGTGTTTTCAAAACCAGAGAGGCCAAGTTTCCAGCAAGTACTCTTCCTTGCCTCCATCCTTCCCTTCATGTGTGTCACTTTCCTAAATGGCTCCTTAAATATTTAAATTAAGGTCATCTTGCTTTTTGATTCATTGATTGTAGTGACATTGTTCTTTATGTTCAGAAGGTGATAAAGAGTAGTCGGGTTTCAAGTCCCAGTGACTTTGTTATTTTATGTGCTGAAATATAGGAAAAGCCTGCTTTTTTAAACCCTTGAGTTATTTTTCTGTCTGAAGCAACCTTGTCTGTAGTTTGTGTTTCTCACTAAGCGAAAGGCTTTATTTGGCTGCTGAAAAAAAACCAAATCTGCCAGAACAGTAAGGCAAAGGGATACGCTCATATTTTATCAACTAAGGAAGCACACACATAATTGGGGGCTCATTAACCCTCGTCAAGTCACGTCTAAGAAATTTCCTGCTCCACCTCCCTCTTCATTTATTTTTCGTATCAGGTAACATTTTAAGTCTGTTTTTGGGCTGCTAGAGTCTCCTAAATACCTAAACTGAGATAGAAATCTTTTAAAATGCAAATCAATTGTTTTATTCTCCTACAGTTGCATGGCAGAAACACTGGAATCCCTTTACACACTGAGGAGTTCTAATAGTTTGTATAAAAGTAATTTGTGAGAAATAAACGCCTGTCATGTTCAGTCTATTTCAAGAAGATTCTGCCACCTTTTTGCTGTTTCTAAAATTGGTCATATTTGCTTCCATTTTCCCCAGTGATTAATTCCACTGGAATAATTATAATGTGAATATCCCCCAAGCCTATACATCTGTTCAGTATTGGTACACTTACCAAATGAAATATTTTTATTAAATCAAAGTGGTAATATTTGCAAGTTAAATGTAAAGTGATTTGCTATGTCAGAGCTGAATTGAATCTTTTATCTCATTTTAGAATATTTATTTTATTTTTATTGCCTTCTGCTTTGGTTTCATTGTATTTTTACTCCACTTCACATAATGGTAAAATTTTTAGTTTGACTTTCTACTTGTAATTTAGAAAGCAGAATTTGCCCTTTGCCTTTGTTCTTTTGAGAAGTAAGAGTTGTGTCCAGTTTTGTCACTATCTGGCTAACCAAGCACTTGGAAGCAAACTTGAATTCCGTGGCCAGTGCATTTTTACAATATAGCAAAATAGATTGATGTGTCAGGCTAACGTATTTTTCCACATGCAGGATCACATACCATGGCAATTTTTTAGTCACATCTACTAAAATCATGATGAAAAATTAAATAAGCAGAGTCTGTTGTCTCAGGAAAAAAAGATGTAGATAGATTAGTTTTATTTAATTTAAGGGTTTTGCTCATGACTGTTAAAAGCGGTGTTTCCACTTCAAAAAGGTGACACCAAGAAGTTTTCTCCTGCACTGTTTCACCAAGAGATGGTAGGGACTGGGGTTATTTTATGACTGGTCCTGAGTTGCCCCTTATGTGTCCAGTGCATTGATGATGGAAGTTCTTTTAGCAAAGAATCTTTAGCAGTGATAGAAGCCCTTTAGAAATTAGTGTACTGAGATAACCCCCACCGAATTATGAGTATGTAGAAGCATATGAGATCGGTTTTTAACCAGCACTCTTTTGCAAATAGAAATAGATGTTGCATTGATCTGCATAGGCTGATTCGTAGTTTTTTTAAACGATAGCTGTTTCCATTGTTATGGCAAAACTGCTGCACCAGTGGTGAAGTCAGTAATGTTCCTAAATTTCTGGCATTTGGTACCATTTTACTACTCTGTCTTCTGAATCTATTACGGGCAAAGCTAGATGGGATGATAACAGTGCCAGCAGTAGAAGAGCTCTGTGTCTGCTGGAGCTCTCTTATGTGTCATTAATGGAGCTGGAGTTCTGAGTACTATTAGGATGTATCCTTATTCAGAAATACTTCCTACACTGCCTACTGAAGGCAATGAGAAATACAAGGACAAGAGGAGAATCGAACACTTGCATAAGTTGTGGTTGCTCAGAGTGCCCTACAATCATTCCTGTAGATGATCCAGAAAAAAATACTAGATAACTGGAACCGGATTCTCTTGCCCATTTATTGGCATTTGTGAAGTCACCCACCAAAATGCTTTCCAGGTCATGCTGTTTTCAGTGAGTTAGATCTGCAATCGTCTTGCACTCATATGTATAGAATAATCCCTGAAAATGCGAAAGCAATTTACGAACACAGAAATCACTGCATTCTCCACTGGAATAAAGTTGTTTCTGGGTGAAATGGGAAGCTGCAGCATAAGGACATTCTTTATTCAGTGTTGGTCTGAAAAAGTAATGAACATGTCTCTGGCTGAGTTTATAGAAAGATGTGGGTCTAGTATTTTCCTGTTTTCTGACAGATCTCCCTTCTGGCATGAAACTGAGTACGTAAATTCAGGTCTGACTCAGAGATGAAGTGAATCACACACAACACTCCCTGCAGTCCCTCGGCTCTTCCTCAGAAGCTTTGTGACTGTGTTTCTTTTGTGAGCTTAAATAAGATCATTGCAGCCCCAGGACATGGTAACAGCCATGTGGTACCACTTTTGGAATGATTCTGAAAACTTTATTACCAATATGTCCCAGGTATGGAAAAAGTCCTGCACATAGTAAACCCTCCTATGTTTTACTGGTTATCTGTGTTATACAGGAAGATTTCTCTCACTGTCACACATATACCTACACTCCCTAAAATTCCCAAACAATATGCCATCCAGCAGTATCCACACACCTACTGTTCAAAGGCAGAATAGTAAATACTAATATTGCATTACAGCACACTGTAAGCCTGTCTCACTGTGGGACACTGTTAAGTCTCCATCTGTACCACAGGTTGGAAATGTGTTGTGGCAATGTTCCTAACTAAAGATGTATTCAGAATTTAAATAGTCAATGGTGCATAGAAACCTGAAGAAGAAAAATTAAAATGCTCTTGTGATTTCTTTAAACACAGTAGTATTTAAAGAAAATAATGGGTCCTTTCTGCATAGAATAGAATTATGGCATAACATCCTCTCTAATGTTAAGTCACAATAAACTTGTTTCTGCACCTACTGGAAACTATTGTATTTTCATATGCTCATGAATGTGGAAAACAGGGATCTGGAAACTTTGATAATGGTAGCTACCATCTCCATTTGTCTTTTTCTACTCTGTAAAGGTTTAGTTCTATGCCTACTAAAGTAAATGGAAAAATTCCTGTTGATTTTAGTGATATTGGATTCATTCATTGGATATTGGAGCGGCTAAGGGAACTGGGGCTGTTTAGCCTGGAGAAGAGAAGGCTGAGGGGAGACCTCATCACCACCTACAACTACCTAAAGGGAGGTTGTAGAGAGGTGGGTGCTGGTCTCTTCTCCCAGGTGATGGAGGATAGAACAAGGGGAAATGGCACCAAGCTGTGCCAAGGGAGATTCAGGTTAGAGATAAGGAGGAAGTTCTTTACTAAGAGGGTTGTCAGAAGGTGGAACAGGCTGCCCAGGGAGGTGGTGGAGTCACCATCCCTGGATGTATTTAAAGAGCGGGTAGACGAGGTACTTAAGGATATGGTTTAGTGGGTAGACAGGAACGGTTGGAGATGATGATCTCAGAGGTCTTTTCCAACCGAGCGATTCTGTGATTCTGTGATTCTTCTCTGTATCATCCAATGGCTTATTTCATTGTCACTCCGCTTCATCATCCAATATTTTTAACCTTTCGTATGTGTAGATAAAGAAGTTCCTAAAGGCAATGTTTCACTCCAGTTGGTGCTATTAGTTGGTTCTTGATTTACTTTATCGCATGTACTTGAGCATCTTAAGTGCAGTGGTGAGCAAGAGTGAAAAGATAAAAAAATCATGAATCTCTCACAATGAAAGAAAGAGACATTTTAAATAGGGAGGCAGGGAAGCTTTGTTGTCTACATGCAGCCAGTTTGTTGACTGTGAACAGGAATGATTTAAGGAGTGTTTTTTAAGCATCTTACCTCTGTTTAATTTCCTATTCCAATGATCTTTTTCTTCATTAGCTTATTTTTATCTTGATAATTTGTTTGGGGTATTTTTTGTTGTTTTTCTTTCTTTGCTGTTACATTCTTGGCCATTAGAAAATACTTTCCTTCCAAAAGTTCTTTTCCCAATTTGTTTCCCATAACAACAACAATAATAGGAAAAAATACTCTTTTTTATAGCAAATTAAGGGCCAAAATCCATCCTTGGGTACTTATGTGCAGTCACCCTTACAGTGGGATTTTCAGTCATGTAACTAAGGCTAAAAATTTCTCCTGTGCATCACAGCCCACCCTTCCATGTAACTACAACCAGTCACTCTCCCAAAACATAGTAAGACTTCATTTTTGTTTCAAAATTGAGGGAATAATTTGATTAATTGTCTTATAGTGTTTGCATAGCTATTCCTCTGTCACATCCTCACATACTGTGACTGGTGGTTAATCTTCCATTGCTTCAGATTTGGTCTAGCTAACACAGTAAGTGGAAAAACCATGTCAGTCATGATTTCTTGGCTTTTCATTATATCACAGGTTTTACTAGGGGAAAAAATAACACTCTTGTGCATTCAACCAACTCCTGTGGGAAGGGGCTTGGTGCACTCACCCATCCCTACCACTGGTCACCTGTGAATTATTGCACTCAGAAGAAGGTCGGCAGGGTGTTGCTGGCTCATATGATGTGGTAGAAGGAGGGCTTATGTGGCCATTGGGACAGATAAGTTGTGTTCAGCGTGACTGACTGTGAAAGTGCTTTTTTAAATTCCTAGCCTCTTGGCCCAAGTAATATAAATGCCCAAGAGTGCTGAGAGTATCCAGAGAGAAAGGGAAGTCTTCATTAGTTGCCCATAACTTTATGTGACATTAATGGTGAGCAAAAAGGTTCAATGGTAGTTAGTGAGAATCACAAAGAAACACTTTAGTCCGATTATCCTAGCTATTACAGCACTACTAAAAGTTGTAAAGCGATAAACAAAAAAAAAATTATTGAAAGCTGGAGACACCGATCTATCAAAGAAAGAGAGCCAAAATTATGTATTAGACAATACAATAATAACATTATTTTTCACATCTCCAATTATTTCATACCTATGTATTTTTGTTGTACATTAAGAGTGTTCAATCTAGATTCTGGGCTTATGTTTTCAAGGTGAAACCCCAGCAGACCTGTTGGCTTTCATAGTCACTACCAACTTAGAAACATAACAGAACATTGGTTTGTTTTTTTTTATTATTTATTAGGAAGCAGGCTTAATTGAACTTACTGGCTGGAATCTAAATAAGTCTTGCTGGATTTCTGCTTTGCACCTGCAGAAGCAGCATTAGAAAGCTACTGCTGTCTGTAGATACTGTACACTATTGGTATAACCTTGTCAAGAAAAGAATTAAAGAAGTAAGAAAATTTTTGATGAAGAAAATTGCAGTAGCGATGTACTTTGCTGTAACCCTTCCCTGCTGAAATTAAAGGCAATGGTCCCAGTGAAGCTTATGGGACATCTCAAAAAACCGTTACACTATGCAATGTCTTTCTTACTGTGCTGGAATATATTCCTAGAAATAATGTATTGATAAATGCAACTGATTTGTTCATTTTTCTTTAAAAACATTATTAAATTTATTGCTTAGAAATTGTTATAACTTTCTATTGGTTTATTTATTATAGGAAAAAAACCCTGAACCGAGGAAGAGTGGAAAAATAATGACAATATTTCTTTCTTGTATAAGAAAAAGGTAAGATTTAGAGGACTACAAGTATTTATGTATAGCATACTAATACCTATGAAGTAATTTGTTAAGTTCCTAAAAACTGGCAGCTTTTATATAAACTTATCCAGACCCTCAGTCTTGGCCAGCTAAATGCAGATGATTTAAAATTCACAATCCTTTCTGAATAACTGGGACAACGAGTCCACAGCCAGGCACTGTGTATGTCACTGTACTGACCTGTTCTGCATTAGAGAAGCAAAGGTTACATTTTATTTTGTAGCACCATTTTAGGGGTGTATGTATTTCAGGTTCCTTGATTTACATTGTCTCCATTTGGGGTTTATTGAAGGGAGGGTTCATTCTTTCTTCTTTTTCCTCCCACTCTATTCTCTGAAAGCTATAAATGCCCCAGTTTTTCCTGAGATTTAATTTTTTTTGGTCCCTGGTACCCAGCTGTGCATGAAATCATGCTTCCCATATGTGTTCATTGTTCCCATTGCTGGTGTCTGCGCAAGTCACCAGAGTTTTCCTAATAAGGTTGGGTTTGACCTTTCAGAAGTTCTCAAATGAAGAATCTAAGTCCATTAACTATCCTCAAAACAGATAGACTTCCTTGCCACTGCCCTTATAAAACAGCTGTACGAAGCAGTAAAGCATGCATGTTCTAAACTCAAAGTCAAACCCCAGAGCTGTTCAAGAGTGCATAAGCATTAGCCAGCCTGGCTCTGGCTGGCCCTTCCAGAAGGGTGATGTGCCAGATGGAGAGAGATCCCAAAAAAAGGGAAGCAGATAGACTGACAGAGAGAGAGACTTCACGACAGAGGCTTTTTCAACTGATTTTGGACTGGCTTAGGCAGGACAACCCCGTCTAGTAGCTTTAGTGCCCCTGTATTCAAAGCAAGGGTTTCATGATGTACGTGCTGACTGCTGGGGTGGTACCACTCAGGTCTGCTCTTTTCTTGTGACAGCACTGGCAGCGGTGTGACAACATGAGAAGCCAGATGACAGAACTCATTCATCCAAAAACTAACTTGTTTGCTGGTATGGTTTTGGCTGGCAGGGTTATTACTTGTTCAGATTAGTTCCTTCACCTGACTCCCCTGAATCCCAGGAGTGTGCATGCTGGACACGCTGGAGGGATGTGCTGCCAGGATGGGAGGGGAAGGTGATGTCTGTTCTGTCAGAAGCATGTGACTGGTCGAGTCTAAGGGAAACTACAGCTCATGCCAACGAAATATTTCCTGTGTTCATGAAAATAAACGAAACTTTCTCCTGACTGGAGTCACCTATGAGATCTTGTATCCTAATAGTAGCTCAGGTCAGAAGACGACAAATTAGATACCAACCAACTGGTTCTTGTCAAAGGAAGACAATGAGTGAGGAATTAAGATCAAAACAGTAGATGTATTTCAGTTGCTCAAAGACAAAATGGACTTATTTGTGCTGATTTAGACGTGATTTTCATATTACATCATTTTAGAAAAGAACAAATAATTGAATTAACAATTATGAAAGCCAAGACAAGTATCTTCAAAACTAAAAGTTCTATTAAAATATTACAAGTACTCTCAGAAAGTATCCTGACAAGTTACAGAACTTAGTGATGGACACCTAGCTATTTGAATCATCCATTAGAATCTGAGACTGGAGATACAAAAAAATTTTATTGGCCAAAAAATAAGGCTATGCTTAACTTGAAGAGATACAATTCTGTTAAATTTGATAGAGCTTTCCCACAGAGAATACAAAAGGAAAGCACTTTCATTTGACTTTTACAGCTAAATAAAATATGGTTTATCATTTCTGTACAGTTATTTTAAAATAATAGTAAAGATTAAGTGATTCTTGTATTTGTTTTTCTTCCCATGTAGAATAACGTCTGCCATAAGTTTTCTTGGCTGTATTAAGGCACTGAAAAAGCAGATACACATCAATAGGTACTTTAATAATGAACAAAACACAAGGAAGTCAGATTGTTTAAAAATTAATGTATGCACTCTGATGTTTCAATTATTTTAACTATGACAGCTTGCTGACTTGTAAGCAAGATAATTAGACATGGATAATCTTGGATCTGCAGGATGATTCAGCAAAGTAAATAGGAATGAATAAACTCCGTTTTGCAAGCAAATTTTAAATCCAGTATGAACAGAGCTTGTGTTACAACTAAAAGTGTGATTCCTAGCAGCTATAAGTATTAATCCATTTTCCTCTTTTTGCAGGTTTTGGCTATAATAAATTCACCGAGCGAGACATGCAGACTTCTCTCCAGTGCTATGAAAATTAACCAAGGCACATTAACTGCAGGAAATCTTCAAAGGTACAAAAATAAAATGCTTATTCAGTAATTAATTAAACCAAGCAAGCCATCAGCATGTGCTACATAGCCTAAGTATTATGTCAGGTCAATAATTAAGCTGTAGTAAATTTTCTGGAGGTTCTATCCTGCCAAACTTTAAAGGCTCAAGACTAACCCAAGTGAGCCAGTAAATGATTACAGAGATAGCTTCTCAATCCAAAGTTTGCTACTATTAACTTCTATTTTTTAAGACATCCAGAAATTGTGCGTTTTGTGGTTGTTGAATAATATCCTGTGAACAAAATGTACGCCTTTCTTGAGCCTATGAAAAGGGATATTTTATAGTCTTGAGTTATGACAAAATAAAAGCGTACTTTTCCTGCAGGGAAAGATATACATTAAGCAAAAAGTAATGGTTTGGAATTTTCCCTTGTTTATGTGAACATGATGATTACGAAAACTTGAAGCTAATCTCACTGTATGCAGCTGGTCATGGTAAAGAAAAGCACTGTGCAAGCTGTCTTATGTGACTCTGCCAAAGCAATTCCAAAAGATCTGCACTAGTTATGTGCTGTCAAGGCCTGGCTGGCTTTTAGGTGGAATTAGGAGGTCACAGCAAGTTGTGTGGTGACCTTGTGATGTGGGAATTATGGTACTAAGCTGAGTATCAAATCATACGTCTCAACTTAACAAATAAAAATGTAAAGCCACATGACAGAGCACAGAGCAGGAAGCTTGAAATGCTCTGAGATTAGTTTTTTCCCCTCATCTGTATTATTTTCTGTCACCTCATTTACATAAAATATTTCTGGTTAAACAATTTGAAATGCCTGTGATTTAATAGCAGGTATGTATGTGGCAGAGGTAAATTTCGGTTTAAAATTAAGATGTTTCTAGCAATGAAAGACAGCTGGTATACATCAAGTTTATTTCACGTGTGAGTCTTTGTATGGAATTTTGTTTGGAACCAGTTACTATTTGACATGTTAGCTCATAGTTTATTTTAATTACAGAATATTTAAATTTCCAGATCTTCAGATAAAGTTTCATAACAATTAGAATGAATATAAGATTATTCAATCTACTTTATTTTCCCTCCAGATGTGTGGCTGTATATTGGTCCCATACAAGGCACATATTGTTTGCTTGCATGCAGCCTGTGAGAATATCCAGGCTGTCCTATGTCACTGATCTAGTCATTATCTCCAGCTCTAGCTTAATGTTCTCTCTCAACTTTAAATTTTTCCCAGGTTTATCTGTATTTTTCCTAGGTTTCTCTTGAAGAGGCTAACTAGAGTAGGGCCAAGAAAATGCATGCCTTAGATTTCCATAGAAGTCTAAGTTATGAAATAACATGATTTAGATGAGTGATCTTCCTTTTGTTGAAGAGAATGAATTGGATTATTATTTGCAGTGCCTTCCAGTTCTATACAATGAAATAAGTGATCATTTTGGTGATGTTCCCAGCCTACCAGAGGTAGGAAGCACAAATAATTTCATGAAAGACTTTATATTGGAAGATTTCCAAGCAATTTTTGAAGATCCAAAGGTTGTTGTTATTTTTTAAAGTTTGGACATTGTTTACCTAAACTTGAAACGTTAAAGGTTTACTCTTCATTGACTACATCATGTGCTACCTGTGATGGGTTGACATTAGCTGGATGCCAAGTGCCCACCAAAGCTGCTCTATCACTCCCCCTGTGAGCTGGACAGAAAATATAGTGAATGACTTGTGAGTTGAGATAAGGACAGGAAGAGATCAGCAACTATTGTCACAGGCAAAACAGACTCAACTTGGGGAAATGACCTTAATTTATTAACAATAAAACACCTTCCTCCCACCCCTTCCTTCTTCCCAGGCTCAACTTTACTCCCAAATTCTCACTCCTCCTCACTTCCCCCATTCAGAGGCATGGAGGGACAGGAAATGGGGGTTGCCATCAGTTCATCACATGTTCTTTCTGTCACTCTTTCCTC
>NW_010203124.1:28602-53469 GCF_000695765.1 Mesitornis unicolor
ACTCTTTCTCTGCTCTGGAGTGGACTCAATCCCACTGGAGACAGTCCTTCATTAACTTTTCCAATGTGACTCCTCCCACAGGCTACAGTTTTTCATGAACTGCTCTAGTGTGGGTCCTTTCCATGACACGCAGTCCTTTAGGGACAGACTGCTCCTGTGTGGCTCCCCCATGGGGTTGCAAGTCCTGTCAGCACACCTGCTCCAGCTTCATGGATTGCAGGGCACAGCCTATCTCACCATGGTCTTCATCATGGGCTGCAGGGGAATCTCTGCTCCAGTGCCTGGAGCACCTCCTGCCCCTCCTTCTTCACTGACCTTGGTGTCCGCAGAGTTGTTTCTCTCACATATTCTCACTCCTCTGTCTTGCTGCAGTTACCCTTGCCCAGATTTACCCCCACATACACCTTCTTAAATATGTTATCACCGAGGTTGCTACCACCCTTGCTGATTGACCTGCCACTGGCCAAGGCTGAGCCAATCTTGGAGCTGGCTGACATTGGCTTTATTTGACTTAGGGGAATCTTCTAGCAGCTTCTCACAGAAGCCACCACTGCAGGCCCCCCATTACCAAAACCTTGCCATGCAAATCCAATAAACTGCTGTAGAGAGATTTCTCAAGAAAAATTTTAAACATACCTTTTCTCTACAGATTTAGGGTCATGGTATCTCATATAATGAAGCTGTAACTGTGAGGTATGCATAAATGTAATTAATATTTGTCAGTATTAGAAATGCCTTCAGAATATTTATTATGAAATAAAGTGTTATCATTTGCACCATGGATAAAATAGTTGGAAAGTTCCAAGAAAAACGAAAAGGTGGCTTTTTGACCTGAAGCTTAAAAATCATGTCTCTTATGTATATAATATATTAATGACACTCTCAGTGCAAAGACTTTCCTGGCACATTATCCACTGACATTCCAAAAGCCAACTCAGTTAATTAAGTCAAATACAACTTAACCCTTGGGGTCTGGTTTTTTAGAAATGTAGCTTCATTACTGCACACACACGTATCCCAGTTCCAAATGGGCTATTGGATCCCAGTTTATTTTTGGTAAGTGTAAGAGCTTGAAAAAATTCATTTCACTTCATCTGAAATGAGCATGATCTTGAAACAAGAACCAGAGAGGCTCGCATTATGGCATTTCACTCCAGGTTATAGGGCTTAGGAGAGTGAATCTGCATGAAGGATCTACAGGTTGAGTACTGGGCTGACCAGTGATGTCTCCAAGGAAGAAACCTGGATAGCTGGTCAGATGGGTCTTTCAGAATTACTTGGAAAAATCCCAACAGGCGTAGATTGTTAGAGGAAGCTGGGAAGCTGAGGAATAGAACCCTACAGCAAGCCCAAGTAACATTTTTTTTACAGTTCACTACTGTATTAATAATTAATTACCCTTAATTTTACTGTATGCACACTGAGGGCACAGTCACTGGTCTATCAGCAGCATGTATTGCTGAGCATCCTGCTAGAAGGTGTGTGGCAGAACTACAGTCTTTTTGTAGGGTTTCTCTTTCTGTGCTGTGGTATTTCATTGTTCATATTTGTCTACACAGGATGCAGCCGAGTTGTACTGAAGTCAGGCAGCCTTTCTCTAGCCGGCATCTTGTCAAGCGTTTTCATCTCCTTGTCTAGAGGCTTTTTCTTTCTCTCCTGCTAAAAGGTCACAAGGAAATACCTACCAAAAATAGCCAAGTCCCATGGGAAAAATCCTCTAATACAGAGGTAGATGTCTGTGTTGCCCATATATGTGTTCAGACATGCACCCACACAAAGATTATCTGCTTAAGAAGCGTGTGCTGAACTATTTTATTCTGTATCTCTCGCAAGTGATTTCTGCCATCAGTAACCTTAGTTCTATTTCATTAGTGTATTCCACTTTTTGGAAACAAAACTGATTAATTCTCAACTCTTTTTTTCCTCTCATGCCGTTAAGTTTCTCAGTTTGGAAAAGAGGATTACGTAGAAGGGGATTATTAGCTGAAAGATAAGGGGGTTTCCTCCTAAATGCATTAGGATAAGTGTCTTTTAACTACAATAAATGTAGCTGATAAAATGAGATGTTCCAAGGAGACAAAACTTTGCCCTTTCATTTCATCTTTATTTTGTGAGTTTCTTGCCCACAGCACACTTCTGTTCTGACCTGGCAAACGAGTGCCCTTTCCATTTGGTTTTCTTTTCTATCACCCTCTCACACATAAACCTTTTCTATGTTTTTCTATATACACAGCTGATTAAGACCCAGAAGTTTTTTACAGCCTGTCGATACAGTAGACAGTCTGTGATCTTGGAGTTTTCCCTTTAGAAGCTGTGAAAGTGAAGATTCTGGGATTCACTTTTAGTATATTCATAACCTACCACATGTCACTTGTATGAAGCAACAGGCACTTGTTTGTCGTCGTGGCTGCTCATCCCTATTAAATTAGTTCACACCAGTAAAGCTCCAAAGAGGAAGTATGAGGTTTTTCTCCTTCTTTTCCTCACACCACTTAGTGAAGAGTTTCTCAGCTGCTGATTAGGCTGTTCCATTGATTTTCTTACTGGGATGTTTCTCCACACTGCATGCCTTAATGAGGAACAGGCGGTCAGCAGTTTGGTGGGCGATGTGCTGAGAGTATGCTCAGGAAAAGAGAGATGGGCAAGAGAAAAATAGATCCAAAAAACCTCCTTCCCAGCCTGCACCAAACTGAAGGCAGGAACTTTTGTATAAGTGTACTCTTAAGATTACCAGATCAAGCTTTCAAAATGCTAGTTTATGAACCTCACCCCACATTTAGGTTGTATTTTTTTCCTGTGAGAGCCAAGTCACTTCCTTCCTATCCAGTATCAGTTGTATTACCGTGCCTTAGTGGAGAACCGGTGCTATTCAAGGGTATCAAAATAAGACACACATAGTCAATTAAAAATACTTTTAATGTTTCATATAATTAATACTTTTTAAGTGTATTTTGCAAAAGAATCATACATGTCATTATTTCCTTTACCCCTTCCAAATATTTCCATTCAGATGGATGTTTAAGAAGAATGGAGATTATTTTTCAGCCACACACTTCTACTGCTAGTAAGCTGATCCAGAAGTATTGCACTGTTTTTCTTGCAAAAATGCAAAATGTCTTTATTAGGAAGTAGATCTATAGTATCATTAAAATTGTAGCAATGTAGTCTGGGAGTGGAAAAAAAGACTATTAGAAAGAAAACTCTTTTCTGGCTTTATGTATTAAGGCCAGAATGACAAAATAAAACCATTAAAGCAAAACCATACAAACAAGAAGAAATGTCTAATGTGACACCAATGGTGAGGTACAGTAATATTAAAACTGTAAATGCTTTTTGAGTGGAATATGTGGTTAAGATTAATATTTCTTCACAGAGGACCTTTTTGGTCATATAGAAAAAAAGGACATATCTTCAACTTCTTAAATCTACTTGCAGTGAGAAAAGCACTTGGACATGTGTTTATATGTGTGCATGTGCTATTGACATAGCAATGAAGCAGTTTACTGACTCAGGGCCAAGAAACACTAATGGGAAAACTTTCCAGCATTTGTTGTTGCCTTGCAGATTTACAGATCTAAGACAACATTTCTTTGCTTATTGTTGCTTCAAGTTGTAATCATTTTCTCTACCACCTCCTCAATCTGTTCCCAGAAGGAAGAGGGAAATGGCCTATTTTCTGTGTCACATGGAGACCTGGTAGGTTTCAGTCTTGACAAGCAACTAGATTATGTACTAGTGAAGTGCAGACTCTCACCTAAAGAACTGTTGAGAGTGAGGATATTACTTCTGGGGAAGAAATCAGCCATGTTTTACACTTCATTCCTCATGTGGAAGAAAAATGCATGGGTTCTGAGCCAGTTCTGCAGTTCTTAAAATATAGTAGTGTGTACAGATGAGAGAAGTGGTGTAGATGAGAGATTCTCCAGGTAAATCATCACCCCATTCTCAGCTCCTTTGGTGCTACACTGCAGTGAGAAAGCTGGTGCACTAGTTAGTTGATTAACCTGGCTTTTTTGGAAATTTAGTCAACTCCTTGCTCCAGTGAAGATTTCCTGTATGGCAGTGCTACAGTCAGTGCCACAGGGAAAAGATTGCTTCACCATCTCACAGGAGAGCTGTGGAAACAGATTCATTTAAGATTACGGCGTGCTTGGATAATGCAGTAATGGGATGCTCACAAATGCCACAGAGAAATCTCAGGCTTCACAGCTCAGCAGCTGTGTGTCTCACAGTGGACATGTTAATCTCTAGGAACTGATCTGGAAGCTGCAAGCCACGCTGGTTCCCACTGAAGGCAATCTCAGACTTCACAGTGATCGGGTCCAGAGCTTCTACAGGATTTTAAAATCCTGTGACATGTAAATTAAGATGACTAGGGCAATAAAATACAACCACTGATTAACAAAACAGGTCTTTATAGCCATTAAGTCTATATCTATAAATAGCTGGAGACATGTCTGAGTGACAATGTTCAACCATGCAACTAATTGAAAGCAAATAAAGATATGATGACACAGTAATTGTAACTGAAACAAAAACATTCTTCACCAGTATTTTTAGGTTCTTATACACACATTAACTTTTTCTTTTAGATAGGAGGCCTTCTCCACAACTTCTCATAGTTTAAATAGTACTAAATTAAACCATAATGTATGCTGTGTGTTCCTGAATATTTAAAACTATGTGTAACTATTGAAGTAATCCAGAATACCATAAGACCACAACACAATACAATTTTTCTATGGAAACTTGGGCTTTGAATTTAGGTTGTGATTTTGATAAATTCTTAAGTATCCCAACTAGTGGCAGTGATGCCATTGAAGTGATGAACTGTGTTCACAGGGCCTCATGCTTGAGACCTGATATTCTTGAAAAGTTGTATTCTGTGATGCTCAGAATAATCATAGTGGTTGGTCTTTACACCTCGAGGTGCTCAGCTGGATCATGATGAATTTTTAACCTTATGAAAGAAGAGAAGTATTTTGATAATATTTTTGGGTCGTGGTAGTGATCTTTGTCTTTTTCCCATTATTTCCTTTCTAGTCGCTACGAAGCACTGTTGTACCACCTTCTGAGTGCATGGTGTGATTCTTGAGTGCACTGAAATTTTCTGCTGGGTCTCTGCTGAGAGTCTTTTCTCCTGGTCTGAATATTGTAACACACACCTGGCACAGGCTGGGATAAAAATAAAGGGAGGTGATGCAGAGTTGAGGGTGAAGCATAATGCTGGAACACAACAGCAACAAAGATCTAACTATTAATTTGAAGGATATTAACTGGAATAGATGACACAGGGATGCTTATAGGCACTTGTTGGAAGAAAAGGTGACTACAGAGAGTTGAGCAGATCTGTTTCGTTCCAGGAACAGTTCAATGGTAGAGCTGTTCTCACCAGGCTTTCAGACTGCTGAAAAATTTCTGGTGATTTTTATTGAAGTGCAGCTCTGTCAAAAGACCAATATCACGATGTTCCCATGTCTTCTGTTATTCATGATGGTTACAGTAAATGTATTAAAGTTACACAGTCTGTGCTGTCCAGCAAACAATTTTACAAATACAACTTCTATCTTACAAATCACTAGTAATTAATGTATACATTAGTATTTTTCCTTTAGCAAAGATTTGCAGGCTACAAAATTTACATGCCTTTTATATAGTTAAAGTGCCTTATATTGTCACCATTATAACATCTGAATAAGTCATTTACCTCTGAAGAACTTGTTCCACTGTATCTAATAGGAATGTAATTAACTACTGAGTTAATATGTAAGGTGACATGAAATACTGTTTAAATTTGTAACATAATAATGACCAGAAAGATATAAGGAAGGGTGAGTGGGAGGGTGGAAGACTAAAAATTTTTTTTTTTTTGCTGTTGAAGTAGTTCTGAAGCTTGCTATTCACTGAGCAAAGACTGCTGAATGGGAAGATGTCACTTTTCAGTGCAGGACATTTCTATATGCATTCTTCATGAATATATTGAATAGCAACAAAATACTTCCATAGATCAGAGTTTCAAAATACAATCTTGAAATGTGTGTGCATTCTATCTAAGTAACAATATAAGAGATCTCTGGCTTTTATGTTTCACTGACTTTTTTTTCTATTTTGCAGACTTAGGTCTTTTCTATAAGGTTTAATAATAAAAAGATAGATTTTCAAGTAGCACTGTTACTTCACTGTATGAAGAAAATAAGAGGGATATTTTCTCCCACTGTTGAAATGCAACCATTTCAGGGATGCAGAATTGTATTGGTGCTAGCAAACTAAACAAGAGTGTAGTGAGGAGCAGAATAGTATGTACTGTTAAAACTGCAGAGAAAAAGTAAGCAGGATAGAATGCAGCTACTTAATTAAAATATTTTTTATATGTCTTAGAGAGGTTTATTTTAAATAATGAGTATTTTCTTTAGCTGTGTGAACTCAAATGCTGTTTCTATAAAGGGAGATGCTTGACCTGCTTCAAGCTATAAAAGAAGATTTGTGATTCTTCTAAGTCCTCATGCCCTAGATTAATGTTAGTGTCAAACTGATTCTGCATTAAGCTCATTTAATGTACCTCTGGGCTACAAGATGTTACCTTGCCAGCAGCAAAGGTCACATGTTTTCAAGTATTGACAGTGCAAGTAATGACAAGTTGTTTCTGTGTTTCAGTGGATCAGGGTCTTTTTACATTCATTCAATGAATTTGGCAAACTGTAGCCTCTGCCCAAGAGGGCTCTGTGCCTTTGAGCACACAGCAGAAGGAATTATTAAACCTCCAGCTCTGAAATCTATAGCTTCATTTAGTTCAGACCTCTTGAAGGAATTTTTATGCCTTTAGCTAAAGAGCAAACAATTTTGAAGCTGACTTTGCCTAGGTAGCAAATTTCTTCTTGATAATAAAAAGAGATGGAAAGAAACTTTTATATATTTATTGGTTTTAAGCACATTCTAAAAAATATATATTTAAGTATAAATGTATTTAGATTATAAATATATTTAGGTAGGTCAAACTAGCCTTGCAACTGCAGTTATAAAAAACGACAGGCTCTGTCAGAAGGATGCCTGATCTAATAGCTGAAACCCAGGCGCAGAGTTGAAGTGCTGCTTTCCTGGCTCCTTCCTGGGTTGTTGAGTGACGAAGTCATGTAACAATACCAAGATTTACACAATGTTGTGAGTCATCTTTAACAGGTAATTGGACAATGCACTAAGCTGCTCAAATGGGAGCCTGACATTTCCCAGTCTCAGACTACACATGGCTTCTCCTGTACATTTTAGTGGTGAAGAATGTGCAGAGAAAAGTTTTGTTCTCTCAGGCAAAAGGCATCAAAGGGAGTTAAGGTTATGATGTTCTGGGAATAGAATTTGTTAAGTATTATCAGACACCTACTGCCTGTGTGGTAGATGTTTTTTCTCCTAGACTGGGGTCTGAGCAAGGGGAAATGGGAACAGCTTATAGGGGATGGCAAGGGGATGGATACACTAGGTATCTGTCTCTTGCACAAACACAGAACTCTAGGTCACGGCTGTAGTCAGGCTTCTCTGGGAAGCAGCTACTTGGAGCCTGAGGTCATGTCCTTGGTCTCAGTGCTTACCCCTACACTGTTTATTCATTATCCCAAAAATATAATTTGAAAAAGAGCAGAAAGGTCTCAAGAATGCCAGCACTGTGTCCCCACATCAAGTGATCTAACCTGCAGAACCAGGCCCCCCTCCTCATCCCCAGTGTACGGATCTTGCCTGGAGCAGCTTTCCCAGGAGAAGTAGACTGAAATTTTTGCCAACATTGCCTGGTGACAGGGCAGCACTCCTGGGGCTGGAGCTGGAACTCCAGATGTCATCAGGAGGAGGATGGCTTCAATCTCAGACTTCCAGTTTCCTGGTGGATCCCCAGCATCCCATGAATTGTGTCCAATGTGTACCTCACAGGTTGGGGTCCTCTGGAGACTTATGCCTGCTTTGCATCTCCCAAACAGCTTTAGCTAAAAAGCAGCATCTTAGGCAATTAATGCAACAAAGACAGGGTGACAACTGAGCAGATCCAGAAGCCTAGCTTTAGGTCTCCAAGGAACTTTGGGTATCTTAAGCTGTGCAGCACGATAGGTATGGATTATTTTAACTGCTTTTCTAAAGCTAAGCTGTAAAGTTTCTCTGAAAGGCCACTGATGTGATTTGTTGCGTGCTTGCTGAAAAGCACATTGGTTCATGCTATAGTGACCCAAATACTGTTAGAGGTTGTTCATTTGTTTGCATATGTGTCACGGTTCCCAGAGGTGTCTGTGCAGGGGTTTAACCGAACCTGATTATCTTAATCAGCACAGACTTGTGCATGGACATGTCTTTCTCACGTCTGTGCCATTTGTTTCACTGCCTCTCTTCTCCCTTTCCTCTCGTCACATTTTTCCTTATCAAAGTGTCCCTAACTTTAAACATGCTGAACCTTTTCCTTTTTATTCTCTTCCCAGTTGCCTTTCTGTCTTTGTGGAAAGCTGGGAAGATGTAAAAATGGCAGATGGAAAATGAGACTAAATTTGACCCGAAAATGTAATATAGTGTGCCTCCAAGCTCTTCACAGGAAAATTTGGGATCTGGACAGCTTCCTTAGCTTGCTTGGCACAGCTGAGCAGAGGGAGGACAACAAGGCACTGAGGAATATGATGGTACATTAGGCTTTAGGAGAAAGTAAAAAAGCATTAGATGGAAAAATTGTGCCAGGCTTTCCCTTACAGTAGCACTGGATACTCAGGCACAACTTCCCTAAAGCATAAGGAAAAGCAGTAAGTGAGTAGTTTCAGTGTTGCAAGTAGTCTTATGTCAATGTCACTCTTCCAAAGACAACATTATATTGGCTTATATTGTTAAAATTGAGGATTACAATTGATGCTTATGAATACAAGCCTACTTTTTTCCTCCCAACTGCAGATTATAGGACAGTAATATGCTTTCTCTGCCCTTACAAGGAAGCAAGTGTACTGTGTTTTACATGTGTGTACAAGAAAGGAAAAGAATGCATTTGTGTGTGTGTGTGTGTGTGTGTGTATACCTGTAGGTAGACATAAAGACATAAATATAATTCCTAGCCTTGTTTTGTTGCAGTGATCACTGACTCCCCAGACACAAACTAGGAAATAATTAAAATTTAAGAAACCTTTCACACTGTGACTCTTTCATCATCTTCCTCTTTGTGTGTGTCTTTTGTAGTTGTACAATAGTTGTACTTTTAAGTACAACTCAAAGGAGCATCTGCAGGGAGACTTAAGTCCGTGTAAGTACAATAGGTTGATTATATCCTAAAACTCTTTCAAATTTGTGCTTTTCAATATATTTTCAGTAAAAAGGGTTAGTCAATAGCTCAGAAATGACACCAATTACCTGATCTACTGTGTGGGATTCAGAGACCTGGATGTAGGTGTTAGTGGGTGAATATCTGGTCTGCCATTATAGGCAATAAAGTTTGAGTCGATAGAGTCTGTAGGGCTTGGAGAGCTGCACCTGGACAGCCAAACAGGTCCCAGGTTCCCCTAACTGTACAGATTTGATTCCCCTCTGACTGTTATGAGATCTTAGACACCTACCTCATGTAGTGACACCAACATTTTGAGAATTAAATCTAGGTGTCTGCAACATGGAGGTGAATCACACCCAGTGTAATTATTTAAGTAGATGTAGAAGTATGTGTAAAGAAAAGAAAGTGATTGAATTAAAACTGCTGTGATTTTAACACAAATAAATTCCAGCTTATTCCGTTATGTGGTCCTCAGGGGTAATTTTAATCCAATGTATGGCTAATTTACTTTTATGTGCATTTACCTATCAAAAAGGGATACATATGCCTGCATTCATGAGGCAAGTAACTCTGGAATATCTTTCTCATGATAAAGATATTCAAGGTGATTAGTAAGCATTTGTAATGCTAACTCCCATTAAGCATTATGTAAATCAATTACACTTACTAAATTCCAATGAAAATATTAAAACCAGAGGTTAGTGAGCTAGTCCTGTAGAGTCCGAACAATTCCAAATAATGATTAGTACCATAAAAGTAAGAGCACTCATCACATTCAGAAGTTGTTTAGCACTAAGCAGGGTGGAGTCCTCAGGGGCAAGTTCATACTTTGAGAGATGCTCAGCCTAAGACTTATGCAGCACTGAAAAGTTGTCAAAACAGACCTGAAGTCATTAATAGCTTTTCTGCTTGATCCTGTGCATGAAGGTGAATCTAAGTATAAGGAATAAAATTCCTTCCTTTAAATAATAAGATTCAGTCTTGTTTTTCTGTGCAAAACAAGTTGATGACAGCCTAGAAATAAAGAAGGGTTTGGATTTCTTTTGGCCGCAGAGCTCTTCAATTCTTCTGTCTCAGCACTGCCTCACTAAATATGTTCGTTCTGCACCCATTCAGAAGCACGATACAGTCAGCACTTGGTTATCCATGTGTTGCAGATTATTCATGCCACAGTTATTAGCTGAAGCTCAGAGCCACATGAATGTGGCTACACTGCTTCCAGGAGCATCTCACTCTGTAATCAGTACAGCTGCTTTTGCATTACACAGAGCTGGAGTTAATAAGCCTACATGAATCTTATCTGGCTCCATGGTAAGTCAGTTCCCTGGGAAACACAGAGGCTCTTGATAGTGTCAACCTGTATCCAGCTGGGCTTTATTAATTTGGGCTCAATGCTACTCTGCCAAGCCCATAGTGGAGCTGGCATTGACGTTAACCCTGAGGCTGGCAGGTGACAAGGGGTGGGGGGAGTGAAACAGTTACTTCTGCACCATGGTCCATTTTTCTAGGAGTTTGTGGTTTATTAGTGGAGGCACAGTGCCACAAGATTTCAGAGAATTTGTTCAGTTTTTTTTTTAGATTTTAACTAATGTGTCTTTCTGAAGTGCCAGGAGGAGTTTCACAGACCTGTGTTCAACGAGGTCCACCTGTTCCAAAATTCACTCTGGAGACCTATAAACTGAGGGGTTTTTTTAGTGCTTACTTAGGTTTAGTACAATAGAGGTGTTTAAGTTGTCAATAAGAGATTGATTTTAAGGATGTGTATTAATCTCCAAACTGTACTTCACATCAGGAGACTCTAATGCATCAATCCTAAGCTGACACTTGCACTATGACTTGGGCAGCTCTTTAAAGTTTATGGCATGAAATAGCGCTCCAGCACTGATTCGTCCAAAATTCATACACATGTACATCTGACAGTGAGACACATATGTTCTGGAGTAATCTTGAAAGCCTAGACTCAGATTTATTAAAATATTAGTGGTTTATGATGGCTGTGCAAGCTGCTGCAGTTGAGGTATGTTGTTTCCATACCTGATTGAGTCACTTACAAATGGAGTTGTTCTTATCTGCCCTTGATTTTGCCTTGCCAAAACCACAGAATTCTGGACAATAAACTTTTGGGATATTCCTCCAGCTTCTTTATGACTGTATAATAATTTATTTATTTTTACTTTTCTCTTCAAATATCCTATTGCAAGTAGTGAAGGTTCTGAAACTATAATGTTAGCTTGCTTATAAATGAAATCCAAAAACCTCAAATATGCTGTTAGACAATGGAAAGCTAAGATCCATGGACAAGACTGAAACATAATTAGAGAAAATGTAATAAGAAAAACATCTTAATTGGGCTGAAGCAAAGGTTTCTAGGGGCTGCAAATATTTTTAATTTCTATAGTGACTTCTTATAAAGAACTTTGTAGAAATACAAATTAATTTAGCCTCACAATTTGAAAGGTGAATAGGAGTTATACTGAGATGGTCCTGTTTATCATTGAAGCACAATCTGATCCATTTGTGATTGATACTTGACAGCATATAGTCCTGTTGACGTAGGTGATAGCAATCACATACAGCAAGTATTTCTAGCTTGTAACTCTAGACAAGATTCTGACCCAAACTTCCTAGACATTTAATGTAAACAGTGGCAAAATTAAGACACTACCTAAACTGAGAAGGAAACTACTGTTGGTATTGTCTGTGAAATGCAGTGGGAACTCCCATAAATCCAGATAGATCGAACCATGTCTTGTTATTTGCCTGGGCAAGTCCCTTAATCTTTTCTTATCAAAACAAGGACATGCCATGTGGAACAGATTCTAAAAGCTCTGTGTAGCCAGAAAAATCTGTTGCATGTGGCCCCAGAGAAAACTTCATTAAGGACATTTGGTAAGACTTCAGTTTGCTTTATTTTTTTGAGCCTTTCTGCTAGAAGAGTTGAATTATTTGAACTATGTCAATAATTGCCTGAGTTTGCCTACATGAGCTAAGTCATCTAAGAAATTACTTATGAAGGTAGTGAATTTGATGAGAGTATAAGTTGAGCTAATTAATCATCAGTTAGTGATGGCCTTGTATCTAGACAAGCAGCAGCCTTGCAGTATGCAGTGCAAATAAATAAGAATACTGTATCTCACATGAAGCTCTGGGGGCATTTCTTTTTTATTTCATTGTAATTGTGCTAGCCTATAGACTCATTATAAATTTATTAAAATAAAAATCCCAATATATTTTGTATAACCTCCACTTTTCCAGTGACGTAATCCAGATACTGTATTCTTCAACTGAATTTCCTCAGTCTGCTGGAAAAATAAAGCCCTGCAGAAGTCCCCGTGTCACGAGCACACCGACTATTCTTTGTTTCAGAGACTTACATCTTTCCTTAAAGCTTCAGAAACTTAAGTGTATCCAGCAGGCAAACTAACCTATCTTCAAGGTGTCCCCATTGCAGAACTGTAATTCAGGAAAAGACATGATCAGTTGTGTACAGTGCTCAGACAATCCAAAAACAGCTAACCAGAGCAGCTTTTGTTAGATCATTATTTCTGTTCAGTAAATCTCCTAGAGGTGAACGTTCTGCAGCAGCTTCAGAGCCTTGGTGTGTTTCTAACAACTCATAACCATGCATGATGCAGTACTCTAGCTGTGTGTTGATAGGACAGAGGTTTTGGTATTGATAGTGGGTTTTTTTACCTAAGAGGAATGGTTTCACTGCTTTTATAACAGAAAGCTTAAAAAAAGCCTTGTGATCTCTGCTGTTATTTTCACCTTTAAGGATCTAATTTAAGGGCAGTTCAGCATGCTTGACTTTCACATGGCTGACCTGTGACATGTCCTTTGTCTGCCACCAGTGCTTCCCTGCCCAGGGAGCTCCTTTCAGCTCACCTGAATGGACTTTCAGTGCACCTGGGTGAAACTCTTTCATTTTCTTCTATGGCTGCTTTCTGCCCTGCTTGTCAAATCTAATGAAATTGTAACAAAATTAACTGGGCAAAAATGAGAGCAGGAATTAGGAATTCAGAAGCTGATGATATCAATGTGGCCAAAGGTACTAATCATAAAGCAGAACAGTAAAATTTCACTGCTCGAATGGCAGCTTGTTTGCTATACTGTACCAGTTCCTGTAGTTCACATGTTCAGTTGAAGATCGAAGAAATGGTTTTTTTTAGGAAATTATTCAGATCATTCATACCATAGCCATAGGCAAAATTCCTCAACACATTGTATTTGCTGTGAGAATATTAATGTTCTGAAGTCAAGCTCAAATGTTCGGTCACCTCAGCTATTTGAACAAACCTATTGTTTAACATTTCCAGTCACTTTTTAACAAAGTCAATTTCTATACAAAAATGTTCCTAGTTAATTCTTGAGTTTACTTTGCTAGGCCAACCACACTGAACTCTTGGACACCCAAGAAGTAAGTGCAGCAATATGAAAATACAGTAAAAATACATTACTATATTTATCTTAAGCAAATTAACTGTATAGGAGGCCCCGCATGAGCAGAGTGTCCAAGGAACTTAAAGCCATTATGTGAGACAAAACTGTATTTGCAATACCGATGTTCCTAACCTTGTCAGTACAGAGTAAGAAGACAGCAGGTCTTTCTCTTGACTAGGAGAAGAAACAGCTCTTCTGTCTATCTCCTTTTTCTTCTCTTCTGCTCTACCAAAATGAGTACACGAACAGGATCCTCACAGAAACTGTTAACCTGTGTAGTGCATGGTGAGGAAAGTCTCTCATGCAGGAGGGACACAGCAACTCCTGTCTTGGTAAGGAAGGCTGCAGAGCTGGAGAGAAGGGCTGAAATTTCAGTTTTGTATGGTTCTGTGGCTTTTTAGATGGGTCCTCCCCCTCACAGATGTGAGATTAGTTTCTTGTAAAGAAGAGAAAAATAGAATTACAAAATTGACTGGCTTGGCTCAGTACATAGGAGTGTTCCCTTCTACTTTCTATCTTTAAAGGAGGCACTGGGGAGCATGGATTAAATTATTAAATCACATCAACTAACTAATTACATTAAAGCAGTAAGTTGGAGAAAATTATTTGGTTTTGCTTTACAGTATTATGAAGGCAAATTCCCTGCAAAGCTTCACACATAAAGTAGGAAAGACTCTTATTTAATGGGACTTGGCCACAGGAGTTGTGCAGAGGATCAGGGCCAGAAATAGCAGTCAGAAAGAAATACTTCAGACAAAATGGAGCAGTATTCCTTGTAAGTTCTGCCAAATCTGTTAATTTATTTTAATGATTTTTTAAAGCACTGAATGATACTTTATTTTAGTGGCAGTAGCATGCCCAAGGTAGCAGGCTACATGGACACTGAAGTCATTTTGATTAGCATCAAGATTCCTACATGCCTAAATCAATTCATTGTGCAAAGGTACAAGAGCCAATAAAAGTAATACTCAGAATTAATGATGTTTGGTCATCCATTCTCCAGCAAGACTAGAACCACAGATGAGTGTGGTGCCCTTCCCATTTCACATCATCAGAACTCTGTCTTCCTCAGCCCTGAAGAAAACACATTTTTAGCATTGACAACTCACTCTGCTTTATCAACCTCATTTTTGGCATCATGTGATTCTAGGAAAACATATCTCTCATTTGGAAGAAAAAAGTAAGTGTTCATTAGGACTTAGAATTGCCAAAAAAACTTTCAAAATGCACAACTATAGATAACAAAAAAAGATAAGTAACATGAACACAGCATTTATGATTTTTTTAAAAATCATTACCTTGAAAACAATTTCTTGATTTATCTTGGAGGTTTGACTCATACCTTTTTAATTAAATTTATTTTTATTTAATGCTTGCTGTCTCTTAATTTTTCAGCAGTTTTCCTGATTTCTTCTGTTCAGTAACTTAAGCATCTCTATAATTTTCATCTGCACAGATCACCTTCTTTCTCTAATGCTACAGCTACTATTGAAGTAAGTGAGAGTGTTGCCAATAGCTTCAGAACAGAGCTTAACAAAAAAATCTTTTGGTAAACTTAAGCATAGTCCTTCACACTATTTCAGACTGGATCTATTGTGCAGCATGGTTAAATCATTGTTATTCTTTTATTCCCTCTGTATAAATATAACAGCAGTATAAAAATCTTTTTGATGTCTAGGACAGTGTGTGGCATCACAGGATAACTAAGGAGGTCTTCTAAGCTGATTAAATAAAACCAACAAGAGTCACAGGAGGGAAGGGAGGAGGGAAAACACTTGCTCGCCTGATCTGAGATGTTTGCAAAAGCTGCAGCAATTCTCCACCAGTTAAGGATTGAAGTTTCCCTGGTGGACTCATGACCTTTGATGTGATAATTGCTGGTTTTCCTGAAACTCTGAAAGAGAGCATGTATAGTAGGGTTAGAAGAAAAAAGGATAAATATTAATGAAGCATTGGATTTTAATTCAAGAACAGCAGGAGCCAAGCAGTTAAACGTTCCTTTTCATCCCATGAAGCAGGATAGAAACTAAGATCCCTATAATATTTGCCACTTAACTTCCATACCTTAAGTTTTACAGAGCGTTGTGTATCTTTATGGATAAAAGCTTATCCTGTTGTTGAAAAGAGTATTCATTCTGTTAGGTTTTCCTTCTTTTGAAATTGTCATATTAAATTTAATTTAAAATGTTCTTTTAAATATTACTAAGTTTTTGCCTCCAGTGTAACACATGCATATGTGTAAGGGTATTAATTTTCCATTGTAGCAGCCTTAGAAGTTTTATTCTTGAGGTCAGGCTGGGTAAGGTGCCACAGGGCAGGAAAAAGGTGAAAGGATTATCCTCCTTCTGTTGTGATCCATGTGAATCCAGGTAGATCTTCAGTTACTAGTTTTCAGCATCCTTTTGCACACAGTTCACCACATTCTGCTTGATCATAGAAAATAACAGGTAAATGTGCTATAGTTAGCATGCAGTTCACTTGCTTTCTCACAAGCTGTGTGAGAAGAAAAATGTTTACAGAGCAAAACAGAGAAAACATAGCCCATTGCTTACTGCAAAGGCGATGACTTTTTTTAAATGTATATCTAATAGAGACACAAAGGTTCTATTTACCTTGTGAAGTTACTTTCTTTTGACATCAGTTACTGCTTTGGTTAGTAGGTGAAAAGATACTCAGAATTTGCCAAAAGGCTTACCATTTCCAGTCAGATGTTAATTTGCATGTCTATCATGACTTGGAAAAGATTAAGTATTAGCCTTTCTTCTAGCATGTCAGCCGTATTGTGCTGTTATCTTGAAGTATTTTAAAGCCAAATAAAATTGAGATTTTCAGATTGATTAGCTGGTGTGACTGCAAAGGCATTTTTGTATTCAAGAAATGTCTTTGTTATAGCAGCCATCATATCTGACCTGCTCCCTAGGTCAATAAAGATGAAGGGCTTTTGGTCTGTTGCAGAAGGAACTCATTGTGGCCTACGCCTGGGCCTGCCTTCGTATGCATACACTTACTGCCAACCTAGAAACATACATATTCTCTTCAGATGGTCAATATAGCATCAAATGAGACATACTGTTTCTCTAGAAAACATCCTTGTAAAGCTGACTGAAATGGGAGGTTAAATATCAAATGACTAACACAAAGAAAGGGAATTATCAAACAACTAGACTGTTTTGTGATTTACATGGGTTATTTTGCTGATGATTAAGTAAAGAAAAACCTGCTGAGATGAGGAGTAAGCAATTACACATTGAGGAAACTCTCATACTTATTGCCTTATTAGTAGTTTTCATAGACAGAGAGACCCTCCACAGAGTGATCACTTGCTAATTCCTTATAGCCAACAGCTTTGATGTGCTTACACTATGTGATTTTCTGAATGCATAACCAGTGAGCATCAGAGAAAAAAATGCAAAATTCAAGAAACATTTGTAAATAAGAGTCTGAATGCTTACTAATGGTTGTATCCCGCCTTCAGCTGTCAACATCCTTTCTTAGAAAGCCAGTTAACAAGAATATGTTAATCATAACTAACAGCAGTAGTAGTTGACTGTGGAAGTAGAGAAAAGATCATGAAAGTTTCCTTTTGCTGAATGTTACACATATAGAAAATACTTGGGAAAATGACACTTAACAATCTTTTCTCACTAGAATAGTAATTCTTGGTTCCTCTCATCTTGGATTGCCCATCTGCAGTATGGCTTCTTTTCTGCTAAGGAACCTTGCCTTTATGCTGACAGTAATTTTAGTCTCCTTTTCTGCTGCTTTATGCTTGAGCTAGAATTAGGTTTAATTTTCAGATGCCAGTGAATACTGTTAGATTCAAAAACAGTTTTTGTAGTGGTGAAGAGAACATTTTACCTGTGCCTGGCCTGTGCCAGTAATGAACTAAAATATTAACAGATGGTGACTGCTGTTAAATCCTTCAAATGCCAGAAAGAGCTGTTTCTTAAGGCACAAGCAGCTTGTGAGGACTTTTTTCTGTGAAAGTCTGTAGTCTAGGGACAAAGTATCAGGATAATAACAATAGCCTGACCATGGGATCAGCAAGTTCATCTGCTGGCACAACAGTGCTAACAGTTGTTCAAGATGTGCTGCGCTTGCCCAGTTAAGAGATGATGCATTTCCCATATTCGTCCACAACACAGCAGCAAGTAATACATCAGATTTTAGTTCTTGCTGGTATTATTATTATTATTGAAGTCTATCCCACAGATTATGCAATTTAAATGCCCTCTGTCTTCAAAGAGAGAAAAGACATGGTATCAAGGAGTATTTACATGTAGAATATCTGACAGTTTGTATTTATATATGGCAAAGAACCATAACACAGATGCATACTGTATCATGAACCCATCTGAAAATTTTGTATTAGTAAATAAGAAAATATCAGTAAATCTTTGCCTGTTCCCTTAGTTAGCTCCTAAGGTAACGGTGCACCATACATTACTGAAGAAATACAGAATGTCTTATATTCCTATGGTATAGAGTAGTAAATGAAACCATGGTTTTACTTTGAACATTAACCCAAATAAGCTGTTTGCTTATCATTTCCCTTGATGGTATCTGAATAGATCAGTTTACAAGTAAAGAGATGAGTAAGTGTAAGACAGTCATAGCTCAAATGCAAGGATGATGAATGGAAATAAGTCAGCAATACATCTTTGAGGAGGCTTACGGGGATGATCATTAAGGATCCAAGCTCATGGTCTACTCTAGCTTAATATGTCATCATCCATAATAAATTGCAGAACAGTGTTAGTTTTGGAAAGTTCTTCTGGCATAACATCCACAGTAGTAATATCATCGGGGTTTTAGGGAGGCCTTGTACTTACAACTGTTGTCATTTAATATTGTGGGGCTATATGATCTGCACTATGTCTTTCATTAAAGGTAGAGCTGGCCAGAGGATGACTGTTCAACTTTCAAGGATTCAGATTTTTTCATTTCACACTGCAATGAAAACAAAAGTCTTCCAGTGTTTTTTGTTTTTCTTTCCACAACATGAAATTGTATTGACATTTATTTTCAGACTGAGAAGTTAAGGTTTTCCATCTGAGCCTCAAGTCTGGGAGTAAGCAGGAAGCTTAGCCTGGACTCAGAACAGTCGAAACTGAGAACCTTCTCTGTTTGAGTTTCAGAGCTATTTCACTGATACCAGTGATAATCAATTAGCTACTTCTTTGCACAGTGAATCAAGGAATTTAGATAAAAGAACTTATGAAAGAAAACATGCAAAAATACTGAAAGACTTACATACATAACACAGAGGTTATAAACAGGGAATGACACATTAAAAATTTGTCCAAAATATCTGTTCAACAGGATATTGTCATAACATATGGCATAAGGAGTAGTTTCTCAGCCCTAAGCCTTAGGCAGGTATTAGATGGTAATGTGTGACATTCATCGCACTGTCTAGAAGATGCATATGATTCACACTAGTCAATCGGCTGCCTTGGTTTTAAGCAATTTCACAATAAAAAGAAAATGTATTACCAAAGGCTCTTTGCTATTTGGTTATGGTTATTTGCTTCCTAAAATTGCCTTCCCACTGTGTCTTTACCTGTAAGCTAAAACCTGTATCATTTGACTGTTAACAGTTGGTATATATTTTGTATAGACTCCTGAACTGAATGTTAAACCATAGAAGATAGGGCAATTTATAATAAATAGACCCCTCTCTATCATACTGGTAAAGGTGGTGATTTGTGACATGCTCTATTTTATGTTATCACAATTTTTATTTGTTTGTTGCTATTTATACCCTTCCGTACAGCATAGGTGATTCTGTGGATTTGTCTGTAACAGTGCCCTGGTAAAACGTACTTGTCCATTGCTACTTAAGGGCAACTTTTCCGCAGTTATGGATAAAGGGATTTGATTCTCATTTAGCTGAATAAATACTTTTTCAATCATTTACAACTGATGTTGTTGCTGCCCATGCATGTCATGGCCATGAGGCACCACCAGCTCTGCCTTCCCCTACCCACACTCTGGGGCCTTCACCTCCCTGCCCACAGCCCAGGACCCTATTTCAGCCCCCTGGGCTCCCCCTTGCCCAACTAAGCCATGGGTCCTGCTGAGCTGGGCCCACCTATGAGCCCATGTCCCACCTCAGCCTGGCCCTGTCTACGTCCTAGGGAGGTGCCCAATGCTTGGAGCTGGGGCTGCCCCAGTGCCCTGCTCCTGGTTTTTGGGGGCTGAGGTGGGACAGGTCAGCAGGCCTTGCCCTGCTGCTCCTGGCCATGGCCTACAGGGCCTGTGCTGCGCCCTGAAAATGTGGTTATAGGTGTTATTTGAAACACAGGAGCGTTTTATTTGCAGATACATAAAAATTACATTAGTGAACATAGGAAACACATGCCAACACTCAGACATTTTGCTATATCTCTTCCCCAGCTCTATTCTGTGAAAAACTGAATATGCAACTCAATATTGTAATAAAGGCCTAGTTTTGGTAGAGAAAATCACGCAAATAAATGTGTAAGTGTTTTACAAATAGTTGCAATGTTAAGATAAATGCCTCTGACCAGGGGTTAATAGAGTTAATGGAAACATAATTCAGTGTCATACAATACTATAGCATAATGCATTTTTCATTTCAGATCCTTTCTCTCTATACCCTGAAATGTTTGGTATATTTTGGGCCACATTTTAACATGTCTATAATCTAACCATGCTTTACTAGCAAGAGAAGAGGCAAGTTTCTAGGACCTTTCAAGAAAATGGAAAAACAAGGTCTGGTAACCTGAGCAGGCGACCGAGTGGTGGATTATACTTTGTGCTATATGGGTGCTGTGAGCCCTGTCCTGCAGATCTAGGGAGGGGATTTAGGGCATATAATCTGCTTGAAACCATTCTTCTTGCTAAGGACAGTTAAGAATTTTATAAATGCCCATTATAAAATTGAATTAAAGAACAGAGATAGGAAAATGCTGTATTTTCAGGGTATTCTCCTTTCTGTAGCTTGAAAGTCTTTGGCACTGCCTCTGTTTAACACCACCACCATAGTAAGTGGTTTTTCCAAATACTGTTCATGCTTTTCTTTAGGTGCAAGTTACAGTTTCCAGATATGCATCAGGACACTATACACAAGTAACAGAGCATTTTCAGTCTGGAAGTTTTTCTGTTAACATACAGTGTTGAGTTCATCTGCCACAAAGGAAAATATCTGGGCAGAAGAAAAGGGGGATATTATGCCATGAACCTCCTTGTAAAGTTTTTCAGAATCTTCTGTCCAAGAGGCTCTTACTCATCACTTTAAGGCATGGAAAGCACCTTTACTTTTGGAGGGGTGTTATCTGGAAGCTATGTTAGTCTAAGAAACCTGTGACCCTCAGTCTCAAAGAGTATCTGTTACTAAGAGCTTATGACCAGAGCTGCCTACACAGGTAGCCCTCACTATGGGGATGATGCTGTGGGAACAAATGCAAGTTAATAACTTCATTCATACAATAGAAAAACTCTGGCAAATACATTAATCATCGTGATGTTAATAGATCATAATTATATCTTCAAGAGTAATCTGGTCTTTTATAGATTTTAAGGTATTAAGAAATAAAAAGGATTTGTGAAAATTAAAACATGCAAGGCTGGTTATGATTAGCCCTTTTTTCCCCGACACTTTTCCTATAAAACTGCTTTTTTTATTATAAAGCTTCCATCAAAAATCATAAATTAAATCTAGAAATAAACACATTTTGCAAATGCAATGCCATTGTAAATAGAGGCTTTGGAAAATTATCATTATTCAGCATCTGCGGCTCTGTGTTTAGAGTTTTATAGTCTTCTAATAAACTAATAAGGAGCCTGAATGATATTTTCAGGAACAATCAGAACTTGTTGACAGTGCTAAAAATTTGAAATTCTGTATTTTAAAGCAATAAATGTTTCACATAGTGAGACAGAGGATGTAGCATTTACGCTGCTGCATTTAGGCTTTAAGATCAGCCATATGGGACAGAAGGGGTCCCTCTGGAAAATATTCATTTAACTCCTGATAAATTACTCATTTTTGCTTGCTTATTTTAAAGGACAACATACACAAGAACGTATTCATGGCAGATGAATTAGCTCCTATATTATGAGCATGCAGTGTGGTTAGTGTGAAACATTTACACCACCCAGCTCATCAGAAACCAGTCAGATCATTTGTTTCATTCCAGTTGTGCTCCTTTACATCTACATAGAGCCTGGGACAGAGGGCATTTAAAATATTTTTTTTTCTAATTTATGAAGTCGCACTTCTTTTCCAAATTCCGCTTTAATCACTCGGTTTTATTAACAACAACAACAACAAAGATATCTAAATCAGGTTTCATTTCTGCTGAAGCAAAGATCACTGAAATAATTGGAAGATTTCTCTCCAGTTCCAAGGACTTTGGTCAGCCTGTAACAATAGCAAAACCAGTTTCTTAAACGACACTATTCATTTCTGGTCCTGAGAATAACACAAAAAGTTCAGAAATAATCAGAAAGAAAAATCATGTTTTCAGTCAATCTAACTATTTGAAAATCTTCACTGATTAATTCTCTTTACACATGAAACTCTGTGAAATTTTTGTTTCACTTAGTTAAGCTAATTTCTCCCTCTTTAAACAATAGGAATACCTCTTTAAACAAATATTGAAATGTATTTGACTGAGCACTTGTTAGCATCTAGCAGTTCTAGGTCCTGAAAATGGGAAAGACGTCAATAAACTGGAGTGATTTCAGGAGAGTGCCATCAAGATGGTTGCGGTTGGAGCCCTTGCCCTGTGTGAAGAGGCTCTGGGAGCTGGGTTGTTCAGTGTGGAGCAAAGGCAGCTTTGATCTATCAGCAGCCCCCTGGTGCTTACAGGAAGATGGAACCCCATTCTTGACAGTCATGCATGGCAGGGGGACAAGAGCCAATGGACATAAATTGAAACAAAAGGGGTTCAGACTGGATATAAGGAAAAAAATATTTACCCTCAGGACAGTCAAGCAGTGGAACAGGGCCCCAGAGCATTTGGGCAGTGTCCATTCTTTGGGGTTTTCAAGGCCTGACTTGGTAAAGCCCTGAGCAGCCTGGTCTGACCTCTCAGCTGAGCCTGCTAAGGACAGAGAAGTGGATTCTATACATGTTGGTCTAAACATTCATGAATTGGGTCATTGATGCAGTTTATGAGACACCTTTCATATAAGAACATCTCATCTACATTTAGGAAAAAAACATCCAGTAAAGCAAGCATTGATGGTTTCCCCACAATAATCACAGTAAACTGGTATGCCTTTCAGATTCCTTCCTCTACAAAATGAAGAAAAGCACTACCTTTTGCCTTGTTCTGTCCTTTGCCTTTCTATCTCTTCTCCATTATCTGGCAGTGATTTCAGACACATCCTGATTCTTCCCATTCCTGATCCATTCTGTATTATTCAGAAGCTTCTATCTAATGATTACTGATTTCCCTTCCTGTCTTCCCTCTCTGCACATACTGCACCATCAGGTGCTGGGGCATAAGGTTGACTGCCTGCTCCATCACTGCTAGATAAAATAGTTTAGTATGTGCTGTGTCAGGCATCTTAGTAGAATCTTGGCCTGTGAGCAGGCTTACAATTAACTATCTATAAAGATACAAGATATATATATATAATTTATAAAGATGATATAAAATGCTTCTTCATTGCTAGGTAGGAACTTTTCTTAATAAGAAGTGCACTGCAAATAAATAGATGTGTGCTTGAATGTATTCATCCTCTGTTTCCATGCTTTAAAACTGCTCTTTCATCTACAGAAGCTAGGACTGTGAAATTGAAAGTACCTGTATGTGCACTTGAAAGATGAAGAAAGTCTTTCCGCAGGCATTTTCACTTCGAAAATGAAGGTACATTTATATGTGCTATCCTTTCAAAAATGTTTTCTGAGATAAAGTTATTCACAGAATAATTTAAACAAGTCATTCTTGAGTCTCTCAGATCTCAGACTGAAGATTATTTTCAAACAGCTCTTTGAGGACAGATTTCCAGAATTCAGGCTGGGAGAATTGGTATTCCTTGGACAGATAAGCTGTGTATGGTATATTCTGTCCTTGAACAGGCTAGTGTGACTCTAATTTCAGGCTTTTTTGGCAGAAATACTAATTTTCAGGTGAAATTCAGTATTCAGACGCTTTGAATGTTTTGACCTTTTCTCATGTGCCAGTGATGGTTAGCTTATTTTGAAATATTCAGCAAAGATTTTAAAGCATCCTTGCACTAGGAATGAATTGAAGAGCGTGCAGGGGGTTGTTCTAAGGAGCTGAGCAGTCCTGTTGAATCCAGCAGACATATTTATTTTGCACAGCAGAACACACATATCAGGGTCTAAGTAAGGACTTGGACGCTTGATTGGGCAGTAAAATTCTTGGGCAGTAAAATTCATCAGTCATATTCCTTACTCATATTTGCTGCCGCTAACATGCAAAACTTTTTTCACCTGGTAGGACATGGCCATGTGGAGATGACTTTCTGAGTTTCCCCATGGTGGGTCAGCTGCAGATCAGCCCAGGAATCCCCCCCAGGCATGTGCAAGTCTGTGCTTGAGTGAGGACTGCGGGACGAGGTGGCGGGAGGCAAAGGGACAGGAAAGATTGCTGTGATTGCAGACACAAGTCCCCCATGTTCCTGAGCTGGGGCCGTACCTTGTCCCCCCCCAGGTAACACCACTTGGGGAACACTGGGTGCCTCCTAATTGCCAAGGCAATTAAAAGTAAGATAGACAGCAGAGGTGATGTACTCCTCAGTAGTGCCTCAAGTCAGTGCAACTTTCTCTCTGACTAGTCTTTATGGAAAAGGATATGAAGCATCTGGTTTTTGTAATATATTGTTTCGTTTGGTCTGACTGTCTGTTTACTATTATTAGTAGGCTGGTTTCTCTATAGCACAAGTTTGTCAGGGTGGAAATTATTGAAAAACACATTTCTAGGTCTGTCAAGGAGCTTTACATGTATATCAGTGGAGGTAAATTTTATATTGTGCCAGGACAGGAAAAGCCACTTTATTAAGAGAAGCAGTCTAGTAAGAAAGATTTTGCTTATAAAATGGTATCCAGGACCTGATCCACTGATTCTATTTTAGTAGTTCTATTAAATTTAGTTTTAATGTGCTGAGAGTAAAACTCATTTGAATATAATGGGACTATTAAAATATATATATAT
>NW_010203125.1:0-2326 GCF_000695765.1 Mesitornis unicolor
CACCAGCCTAATGGCGTTTCAGCTGGGGCTGGGCTTCCAGCAGCCATCCCAGGCCGCAGCCCGCACCCAGCACCGCTGCCAGGCTCTGAGACACCCCGGCAGCCCCCAGGGGCAGAGTGGAATGGTCCTCCAGGACACGGTAGCCCTTGCCCTGCCTGCCTCTGCCTGCCTGCATCACCAACAGCAAATGGGTGCTCCCCCTGGTTCCTGCCATCTTCCCACCACTGGGGACCTCGCCTGGGTGCCCCCCATGGCCTGGAGACAGCATGAGGAGGGCTGAGGGGGGAAACTGGGATGCAGGCACCTTGGAGCCCACGGGCTTTGTTGCCCAGCTCCCACCCGAAGCCTGGGGATCCCCAGGGGAAGAGTGCAGGAAGGGAACTCACACCCTTGGTCTCTCTGGGCAGTGACGCGAGCTGCGGCAGAGGCTCCCCCGCGCCCCGGGGGCCCCCCACCCTCCAGGATCATTGGCATCAGCCTCCAGGAAGCTCAGCAGATCCTTAATGTCTCAAACCTCAACGCGGAGGAGATCCAGAAGGTACAGGCTCCTTCAGAGCTGGAGAGAGCCCAGTGTGGGGTGCTGTGGGGGTGACGACTGGTCCTGGGAGGGAGTGTGGGTGCTGTCCGGAGTCCAGTTAACCCCAGTTTGAGGATTCCTTGCCCCAGCTGGAGGAGTGTGCCGGCAGCTCGCAGCCATTAGCAGGCTCCCAGGCTCAGCCCCTGTGTTTGCCCAGCGGTGCTGCTCGGGGAAGGGGATGTGGGCTTCTCAGAGGCACCCGTATGGGAGTGGGGGAACCTGCCAGGGGATCAGGCAGAGCCTGCTGTGTCCCTGAGATTGCACTCGTCACCTCCAGGATGACCTCAGGGAGCAGGAGGCCACCGGGGTTTGGGGCTGGGGAGGGCAGAGGTGACAGCTCTGATGGGGAACTCCTCTTTGACAGAACTATGACCACTTGTTCAAAGTGAACGACAAATCAGTAGGAGGCTCCTTCTACCTGCAGTCCAAGGTGAGCAAAGAACCCCCAGCCCTGCCCTCAGCACCTTCCCTGCCTGGGATTTGGGGGAGTAGAGCCTGGGCATCACTGCAGAGGAGGCAGAGAGGGCAGGGGGCAGCATGTGTTGCCCTGTCACTTCATCCCCATGTCCTGCAGGTGGTGAGAGCCAAGGAGCGGCTGGACGAGGAGCTCCGCATCCAGGCCAAGGATGAGAAGAAGGGGTGGAAAGCCGAGACATGACTCCTGCCCTCCCTGCACCCCACGTCCCCCACCCTTAACTTATAGGTAGTCAATAAATGCTGTGTCCTCCAGCACCTGGCCTGGCTGCTCTGCGCCCCGGCAAGGGAGCGGGGACTTGCCCACTTCTGCCCACTGCCCCAGCGGGAATCAGCCCCTGCGAGGGGCTGGGTTTTGCCTTGCGGAGGAGGAGGGGGGAGGCAGCTGGGGAGGAAGGGGTGTTCCCAGGGCACCAAAGGCTGCCAGGGCTCAAATGGCACCCGGGGAGGCTGTGGGAGCTATTTTTGTGGTGGGTTCAGATGCTCTTGGCCGGAGTGCATGGATACCTCTGGCTCTGTACCCTAGGAGTGCCGGGAGCTTGGTGCTGTCACCCTTCTCCCACTGTGGGACGGCTGCAGGGTGCGGCAGCAAGGGGCCATGGTGGGTACAAACTGAGCTGTCCCCACCCACAGCTCATCCCACAGACCCTGGCAGGGCTTCACCAGTGTGACCGGGAGTGTGGGGACATCCATGCCCATCACCAGCACCCCGCTGTCCCCTGCCTTTGTCTCCACCTCGGGCTCCTTGCAGCCCTCACCACCACCATGAACTGAAACAGGAACTTACTTCAACTTCACTTTATTGTTTTCTTAATAAACTTCCTCTCCCCTGGAGGAATATAGTGTTATAGTTGTTAGCTTATCTCTTACTTCTGCAGTCCTTAAACGCTATGCTAACAGCGATGGAGCCCAACAGGAGGAAAATAAAAACAACCCAGAAACTACGATAGAAAGGCACTTCGAGACCGTTAAAATACTGATGTCCTGGAATGTGCAACAACAACCCGATGAAGGAGCGAGGAGACGTACACTGTGCACTGGCCAGGGTGGCCTGGTCGATGGCCCGCGGCCACGCTGGGGCTGTGGCAGCGCTGGATGGCCACTGCGCCCTGGCCCCAGGAGGGTGAGGGCAGGGAGACCGGCTCCCTGTGGGGCGCATGCGGCCGGGGGCTTCTTCCAGCGGGGAGGGGGCAGGATCGGAGAGAACACCCTGGTTTGGAGAAAGCCATTGGGTGGGGCTCCTGCTTGGCAAGAGGGAGTACACAGGACCCCCTG
>NW_010203125.1:2799-3011 GCF_000695765.1 Mesitornis unicolor
GCACCCGCACTTTCCCACTGTCCCCACAGCGGGGGACTGCGGCCCCCTGTGCCGGCACCGTTGGTGCCGAGGCCTTGGGCAGGGAGACGCCGAGTCGGCGGCAACGGATGAGCCCAACTGGGGCCCTGTCAGAGCAGGGGGTTGGTAGAGAAATAAATAGCGGAGTCTACAGCTGCCCAGGCCAGGGGGGAGAAACAGGGTGACCCCCCCCC
>NW_010203126.1:0-1488 GCF_000695765.1 Mesitornis unicolor
CGGGGCTGAGCGCCGGCGGCTTCATTCGGCTGCGGTGGTTAGACCGTAGTACATCGTGCAGTGAGTCTGATAAACAGCCAGCAAATTAGTAAATTATTTTAAAATTAAGCAAACATGTCAACAGCAACGCACGTAAATGTTCTGTCCGAGCTATTACAAAATGTGAAATTGGCATATCTAAATCTGAAAACTCTAGGTTAATTTTAAATGTCTTCTTGCTTTAACACGAAGGAGTTACCCATTTTGATCTGATAAACATAACTACTGAAGATACTTGTTTAATTTACATCTTTCTCTTGCAAGTCATGAGTTTGTTGGTGGCTGTGAGTAAGTTACGTATTGCGTTCTTACAGTGATGGGACGCAACAGTAGTGCACCTTACCAGTTTGTTTACAGACTTTATGCCTTTTCCTTATATAACTGGTGGTGCTGTTCTTTTTAAATAGGCCGTGTACAGGGCTGGGGTTTTCCCCCCTCTCATAGTGTGCTTTGAAACTTCACATCCAAACAAGAAAATTAAAGTTAAATTCGGTTGTAGTTAATTTAGATATATTTGTGTATAGTTTTAGTGGCAGCTGGATATAATACTGTACTAAAATGCAATAGTGCTTGTTTACTCTGAGCTTAATAACCTGTATGCTTTGCTTTACAAAACTACAAGTCATTCAGATTTTTACAACACACTAAAAAAAACCCTTAAAACTTAGGGGGAGACAACACTGACAAGCTTGTTTGGGAAGCTATAAGATATGCGACTAAGCCATGGTTCTTTAAAGAAAGATGATTTCTTTTCCCCCTGGCATAGAGTAGTAAGAATCAATATTGAATTAAATTATGACCTTAATTATTAATACACCAGGAAGCCAAGTTTCCTTTCCTGTAGTGAAACGAATCATGTATGTCATGGTAAAAGTAGTGATTACTGCTGATGTTTACCCCGTGTAGTAGTTACAAAAATCCAGCTGTAGTAAAAACTGCCTGTATGACAAAAACATCTGATTTCTACCCTGAGTTTTAAACACATTCTGTAAGGGAAGGGGTACATTCTGCCATCTCAGTTTTATCAAAACTTTTTTGTTTGGTTTTAATCTGCCAATGTATTAGCTGGCAGGTATTAAAAATTTCAGAAGATTAAAAAAGGTGATAGATAAAACGAAGAAGGAAACCTCAGACCCTCTCCCTCCTAGGCCTGCACAGCTGCTGTCTCAGCCACTGATAGGATGCAGTGGCAGGTTGCAAGTGGTGTTTCAGATCGCATCCCCAAGCACAGAAATTAATTTTAAAGCCCGAGCGGTTAAAACACTTGTTTTTCCTCTTGCTCTTTCCTGTAGCTCCGCGGTGACATTGTGTTTGCCCCGCAGCTTGGCCCCGTGTCGTACCGCGGGGCCGCGGAGCGAACAGGCGAGGCGGCGGGGCGGGAGGCAGTTCCCAGAGGAACCATTTTTCCCTCCGGGAGAAGCCTGAGCGCCCAGCGTTGTCCGGCAGACC
>NW_010203127.1:0-8952 GCF_000695765.1 Mesitornis unicolor
AGCCGAGGGCGGGAAGTCCCCCACCATTCCCACCGTCATGTTCATCTTTGGTGTGGTGGGCAACCTCATAGCCATCGTGGTGCTCTGCAAGTCCAGGAAAGAGCAGAAGGAGACCACTTTCTACACGCTGGTCTGTGGGCTGGCAGTCACTGATCTCCTGGGGACCTGCCTGGTGAGTCCGGTCACTATCGCCACTTACCTGCAGAACCGTTGGCCAGGAGGACCAGCACTGTGTGAGTACAGCTCTTTCATCCTCCTCTTCTTCGGACTCTCTGGCCTCAGCATTATCTGTGCCATGTCCATAGAGAGGTACCTGGCCATCAACCATGCCTATTTCTACAACCACTACGTAGACAAGAAGCTGGCAGGTCTCACGCTTTTTGCCATCTATGCATCCAATGTGCTGTTCTGTGCCCTCCCCAGCATGGGCCTCGGCAAATCTACCTTGCAGCACCCTGCCACTTGGTGTTTCATAGACTGGCGAACAAAGGAGGCTACCCACGCGGCATATTCCTACATGTACGCCGGCTTCAGCTCCTTTCTAATCATGGTCACCGTGATCTGCAATATCCTGGTGTGCGTGGCCCTCATCCGCATGCACCGCCAGTTCATGCGACGCACATCCCTGGGGACAGACACCACCTCCAGCCGTTTATCTGACTTTCGCAGGCGCCGGACCTTCCGTCGGATGGCTGGAGCAGAGATCCAGATGGTTATTCTGCTTATTGCCACTTCCCTGGTGGTGGTCATCTGCTCCATTCCACTGGTGGTGAGTAACGTAGTGCAATCCTTCTTCTTTTCCATCACCCGCGCTGCTGAGTCTTTTCTCCTCCTAGTCTGTGCTTGTAGGACAGACTTGTGTTTAGCTGGTGCTGCAGACTGTCATAACTTCAAGGCTGTTAGCGAACACGCATGGTGAGAGAAAGTTGTGTAGGTTTGTATGTACAAGAAAAGAAACATGCTTATCCCAAGTCCTGGGCTCCTTTGATTGGTTAAAATACAGTGCCAAAAATTCTCAGTAATTTTTCCACTGTTTAATTGGAATCTACCCGGCAGAAATCTTACTGAGAGCTAAAGGCACTTTAAAGTTCCCTTTCAAAATTAATTTGTGATGAGTGAGGTTTGCGTCTGGCCCACATTTCTGAATGTTTATGGTGTTTTAAAAATGTGCACGCTGTTGGTGAAGGGTACAGCAGTCCTGGGTGTGCGGAAGGAGGGAGCTCCAGCAACGTGCAGAATACTTCACATCCAAAACCTGAGCCGAGCTTGCCCTTCTGAGGGATTCACCCACCCTCTCTGGGGTAGATCCCACAGTCATGCATCCCTCCAGCAGCTTCCCCTCTGTGGGAGGAGTAAACATGGTGGAACCCCCCCGTCGGGGTGATTCTCAGTTAAATGAGAGTTGGAGGAATCTGGCCCACATAAATCTAGACATCATACCGAAATGTCAGACAATGTGACTATTAACTGTTCGCTGATTTTCTGAAACAGCTGATACAATTACTGTAATTGAATTGAACATGCAGGATCCACTTATTTCTATTCCTTCACCTTATCTCCAAGGAAAACAAAAAAATCCACCAGCTGGAGGTTCAGCTCTTGCTTGCCACCCACCATAATAAAGCTTGGCAAACTTCTCTTCTGGCTCAGAGACATTAAACAAATGGCTGGCTTGCCTTATTTGCCACCTTCCAAAACACAGCGCAGGGAGCCAAGCAGTGGTTGTCAGACAGAAAGTGTTTTTAGAAGGACTGCTTTAAGGGGGTTTATTGTCGGTAGTGTGATCCCTCTGTTGTAAAGGGGCTACAGTGTGCGTGAATTACAGCTGGGGATGCAAAATGAATTGTGTGTAGCGCGGTGGGAAAGTGTAGAGAAGTACATGCTGACAGGATTCGAGAGGTCAGCGAGTTCGTCCCCCTGCTTCCGAGGAGCTGTAATTGCAAGGATCGGGCCAGTTTTGCCACATTACTGACATAAACAGGAGCCAGTGAAGTGTGGCTGTGCCGCAGCACCAGTGCCTGGGCTGTCACCGAGGCCTGTCCCCTGTCCTTTGGCGTTGTCACTTGGCGCTGTGACCGAGCCCAGTTCCGTGTGTCCGTGAAGGCAGTCGGGAGGTGCTGTGTGAGCCGCAGGCAGGGTGTCCCTGGGAGGTGCTCGTGTTTTAGGTGGAGGAACTGTGCACAGCCCGCCCTGTTCCAGGCACCGCAGGGGTATGCCGACCTGCTGCACTGGCAGCCATCAGGTCATGGAGCGGCCAAACTCCGACGGTACCGTGGGTTCGCAGTACTTAACTTGATTAATCTGGTGTTGTCAGAGCTACTTCATGAAAGAACAGTGAGTTTTCAAAAGAGACGCTGGTTAAATTCAAAGAGTGGTTTCTGGGAGTTAAATACAGTGTAGTAATGTGATACAGGGCATCAGCTGGTGGACTCCGCAGTTTCAGAAAAAAGCCAAACCTTATCCCAAGCAGCTAAAGGAAGGCCGAGAAGTCTGAGCGTAGAAAGCAGAATGATATTGTTCACATCCATTTGGAGCTAGGCAGTCTTTTACAGAATATTAAAAAAAAACCAAAACACAAAAAAACACGAAAAGAAAAGGGTAAAATCAAGAGAGAGTGGTTACCAGAAAGGGAACTGGATTGTTGACAGTTAAAATTAATGAACCTGGGTGGGGCAAAAGGTTTATTATTTAAACAGTAGCTAGTGAAAACCTTGTACACAGCAGAAGGTGTGTTGAAGGCACAGGTGATGAAGTTGTGTAGCTCTCTCAGACCTTGATTTCACTACTTATAAAGGCGCAGTGTTACCTTGGGAGTGTTCACGTAAGTTAGCTTTTCCCTGCTAAAGCGGCACAACTTTTCTATATATAATTCTAATCTATTATATCTATATCTAATATGACTGTCATTTCACTTACATGGATGACTAAGAAAAAAAGGAAACTTTCTTTTAAAAGAAGAAACAACCACATACATACACATCATCACAGTGTCCAGTGTGGTTAAATTTCTTTGCTGTTAAGTAGCTTTTATAAGTCATTTGCCTCCCCCTGTGGGAATAAGCTATAGCCATATACACTGCTTTGTGCAATGATGTACAGCAGTGTGTGCTGCTGTATTAAGCCCTTGGGTTGCGTATAGACTGAGAGTAAGAAGTCAGATATAAACTCAGAGAAGTGACACCTTTATCCTATAAATCTCTGGAAAGAGGCACTAGCAGAGACAGGTCAATCACTAATACACACATCCATTTTAATGACTCTGAGGAGCTTTAGAGAGCCCTCGTCTGTTACAGGACGGCCTGGCAGTCATCAGCAACATGCAGGTGGTAAGGTGCTGGTGGCAGCGTGATTCAGATACACAAAGCAAGCTCAGAGGGTGCTTTGTGACTGAGGTTTTCTGATGAGCTGACTTGCTACTGGTGATTTCAGCTGAATAAACAATCAAGTCAAAGCAAAGTGACTTCTGAGAGACAGACATAAACCTCTAACATTTTAGAACAAACACTTTCACAATATAATAAAATAGCAGAGGCAATCCAGCAGGCTACATTTATTAGGGTTTGACAAAAAAGTTTCAAGTTCTTAAAATAAGAAATTGTCCTGAAATAATAAGCAAGGGCTTGTCTTGATTTAAAAAGTAGTTAAAGAACAGCAAGCTGAGTTACAGAGAACAGCAGTTTTGGATAATAAGATTCTCCAGCACTCAGTTTACAAGTAGGGTTTTTTAGTGTCTTACTGGTTTATTGATAAAATCAGCAAAATTTTACAGTGACAACAAGCACTATAAAAAATTATGGGGGATTGTGCCACACACTGAAGGAACTTGACAGAACTGAAGGCTGATCAAATTTATCAAGCAAAGAAATGCTGAACGAAAAATATGAGTGAAAGGAAACTTTAGATATAACCTGATGTGTTCTCAATGTGCAGAAAGTGATGTGAAAGACATGAAGAAGAATCTGACAATAGCTTGAAAATGAAATACAGAAAATACTTAAATTGTGTGCTGACTCTTGTCCACACTCCACACTGTTTTTTTCAAAACACTTTGAGTTTTTAGAAAATAGAATGAGATAGAGTTAAAAGTAGGAAATAAGTTATATTATGAGAGATTTTGTCAAGAATAGAGTAAAAACTATTATCCGGCCTTCAAAAAAACCCAACAAACTCTTTCAAGAGTAAATAGGCACACACGACTCAAAGTCTGTAATTCACTCCAGCAGCCTGTCAGATACTCGTAAGATTTTTAAATGTGTGATCTTTTTCTGATCCTGACCACAGAACATTGTTTTTAAATTACGTCAAAGTGGAAAATAAAATATGTTTTGGGAGTCGATTGCATTAAATAATCAGGAGTTTCTAACTTGGAGTTTCTAACTTAATGTTTAATTCATCTGAAAGTTTGGATTTGCTTTTGGCTTGGTTGGTTTCGACTTTTCTCTTTAAATATCAGCCAACAGCAAAGTGGCAGACATGATTTTGGGCAATGGAGTAGATACCAAGCAGACACCAAACCCTTGAAGGGCAAAGGTCATTGGCTTGTAGAGCTGAAAAACTTGTTCCTGCTTACTGCCATATGGTTTTTAAATTTATCCTATTGGTATGTGGGGAGAATTTGAGGGCAGGCAGAAGCTATGAAGACAATTAGCAGTGTGACTGTAACTATACAAGTCACTTCATTGTACTTCATAGGATTGGAAACCATGATCTGCATCTGTAGCTCCTAAAAAGGAAACGCAGCACACAGGACGCTGATCCCACAGGTACCTGTCACTTCAGCATAAACTCAACAAACTTTGGAGCTACGTGCTTCGTAACACAATGGCAAAAACTGCTAGTACTTTTAAGATACGCTGCCCAAATTCTACAGCTGCAAAGCTTACATACAAAACTTTGAGATGTGAATTGTTCTAGTTTAATTCTTTCTTTAATTAGCATTTCAAATCGCATGAATTCAAGTGTTGTAGTAGCTAACTTAGTGGTGGATTCCACTTACTCAGCACTTACTTACAAGATGCAAGGCAATATCCTTTATCGTGCTACCTCCTGCAGCAGAAGACTCGTAGCCAAAACAGGATACCTCTCTTGCTGTTCTTGGTGATGATACATTAGTAGATGCTGTTTGACTAACATGTAAAGAAATTATAAAACTGACATTCCCACACAGGTTAATTTTTACCTTATTGTGATGAACCTGTAATCCCAGCAATAGGTGTGAATTCATAAATGCATCTGACATTCGAGGAGGCTTCTAACAAAAGACATGAGACTTTTCTGGGAAGTAGAAAGAGTTTTGTATAGTCCAAAGTTTTCCCTAAATAGGTCCCTTTTATGAATCTGTTAACCTATACGTGCCACGTATCTGTCAAAAGGAAATAAAGCATACAGAGATAACATGAAGCAAGTTGCGCTGTGCAATTAGCGATTGTCCTTTTCAGCTGCAGAGTCAGCACTTAGAGACATTTTTGTCTTTCCATAAGGTCTGCCAGGTAGACAGAGAAAGGTGAAATAGGTACCTCAGTGTCGTATGCTGCTTATCAAAAGAACAATCCCACTATTAAATCACTGATGTGTAACTACAGCTCCAAGTTTAAAAAAAAAAAAAAGTCAGGTCTCCCAAGTTGGACTGTGTACTTCTTCAGCTGTCTTCAAAGTGTGCCTTTTGGTCCTATGATCTGGGTGAATTTACGCGCAAAGACCCCTCCCTGTCACACCTCTCATCTTCCCGGTAATGACTACCTTCATTTTTGAGAGCTGCTGGAAGGCCTCCTCTCTCTCAGCACCGTCCTTTGAACCCCTGGCTCTTGATGCAGGCCCTGTCCAGTGATCAGCAGGTCAGATACATGGACCAGCATTTACATACTTCCACAATGTAATCCCCTCTGTAAGGAAACCCCACTACAGAAAAAGAAAAGCAGCATTTGGAAAGAGATGTTGCTATGGCACAGGTTAAATCCCCCGGGGAAATTTGGCCTTTTTATATATTTGATCTTTCTATATGTGTACATTTGACCTCTTAATCATTTTGGAGGGGGAAGAAAGAAATCTCATACAAATGGTCAAGTAGGTATTGCAAGAGCAGATTTTAGCTGATGCTGGACGATGTCACGTCAAGTTACTTTTCAGCCTTCCAGGCTGAGGAATCCTGGCTGCTGCGTTTTGGGCCCAACGAATGTGTCGCTGATAGCAGCGTCGCTCGCCCCAGCTGACAAACGGAGTCGCAGAGCTTCTCCGCACCTGCAAAGCTGACCACCGGGCCACCCCTTTCCCTTCCCTGGCCCCCTCTGGGTCGCGGCGGCCTGCGGAGCCGCGCGCCAGTGGCTCTGGGCTGGGTGGCCGCCACCGTGGGACATCCGTGCCACCTAGCGGCGCGCGCGGGGAAGGGGTCGTCAGGCTGGCTTCCCCCCAGCGGAGGGCGAGAGGCTTTCATTAGGGGCCTTGTTAAGGAAAAAAATTAAGGCAGTATGCATAGGAACTCTTTGAATTGCGAGTCTGGCTTAACAGAAAAATAGGGTCAGTAAATTAGTTGTCAAAAAGACATCTGCAGTGTTAGAAATAATTAGGAAAATAACTGAGAATAAAACTCAGATCATTATGTTTCTGTATAAATTCAATATTTTCCCATATTTTGAATTCTGTGGGCAGGCTTTGTTACCCATAAACCCAGAGAAAAGCACTACGAAAGAAGATGTGGGCAATAGTCAATTTGACAGTCGGTTTGAGAGAGACTGTCCATAGGTGTTCTGAAGAGGGCCTCTGCATTACTTTAAACATACCTCACTGATAGCTTTGGAGCACACTCAGTCTCTGAACTCTGACAAGCTGAATGCCACCACATTGCCCTGCTGCAGGAAAATTTCTCCAGACAGAATTGTGAAATTTTTCTCCAGACTTGGACAGCTTCGCATGCAGAACTTCAAATAAAAATTACTTAAGAGGGCTGCTGTAGTTTGGCTCCAGTTTCTTTAAGTGCTTGCCTGCCACCTTGTCTGTAACCTTCTCTTAGCGAGGCAAGACTTGCTTCATTTCAGGAGTCAAAGGCTGAAATATAAAAATTCTTATAATTTTGCTACTAGACTTTTACTGTATCAGATTAAGAAGATAAGTAAGTGATTTATTTTGACTCAGCTTAAGGAATTTGAAGAAAACAGCATCTTCCATTGCCAATTCTTTTCAGTGGCTTTCCTAGGTTTTCCTAGAATTGGACAGTGCATAGGTCTCCTAAAGTGGAGAACCACTATTTGAGACTGATCAACATAACAAACTCATGTGATGTCATCCTCCTTAGCAACACTGGAAAGATAACAATTGATATCAAAGAATTGGACTGTGCCTTACTCACAGGAGCATTTACAACAGAAGTAGCTGTTAACCAGGATAGGGACTAGGGTACTGTCTTTTAATTGGATTTAAAGGTAGAACCCTAAGGAGACATTTCTGTGTAGAAGATGAGATCCTAATTAGTCTTAAAAGTTGAAGGTTCAAAGATTAATTATGAAGGGAAGGAGACAGAAGAGCCATTCCTTTCCTACCTGTAAGAAAGAAGGTCCGTTTACAGCAGATTCATCTCTCTGATTGCTCTGCCATTTCCAAAAATTAACTCACAGTTTTGCCAGCCTCTTCTCTTGTCATAGCTTGCAGCTGCAAATGTAGATCTCTGCTTTGAAATGTAAACCTTGGTTTCCTGATGTAATTGTGTAACTGTGTCTTTCTCTTCCCTGTCTCTTCGGGTAGGTCCGTGTCTTTGTGAACCAGCTGTACCAGCCGGAACTAGTGAAGGATGAGAGGCAAAACCCTGACCTGCAAGCCATCCGCATTGCCTCAGTGAACCCCATTTTGGACCCATGGGTCTACATCCTCCTCCGCAAGACTGTGCTCAGCAAAGCCATCGAGAAGGTCAAATGCCTCTTCTGTCGCATAGGAGGGGCCCGGAGGCAGCACTCGGGGGGCAATTTCAACTGCACGGACGGCCGCAGGACCTCGTCTGCCATGTCAAGCCAGTCGCCCTCCTTCATCTCTCGTGAGCTGCGGGAGATCAGCAGCACCTCGCAAACGCTGCTGTACCCCCCAGAGTTGAGCGAAAGCAGCGCCGGGGGCCGCATGCTGCTCCCAGGCCCTGCCGCCAGCCTGGCCCAGTCTGACACCACATCAGTAAAGACACTGCGTAGCCTGGAGACCTCGGACTCCTCACAGGGACAGGACTCCGAGAGCATCCTCCTGGTGAATGAAATCAGGCCTGGTGGTGGGGCCAGCTCTGCATCCAAGGGCAGCCCTCTGCAGGTCACCTTCCCAACAGAGACACTGAATTTATCAGAGAAGTGTATATAGATCACTGCGAAAGGCATCAACCCTGGGGATACTTCCTGGTACATTGGAAAAACTGGTGCAATAGATAAGTGTTCTGCCCGTTTGAGGGGAGAGGGACTCAGCTGTGCTCCAAAGGGCTATTTCTCTCTTGCCATGTGATGGGTATGTTTCTTTTAGACTACTGACGACTGTGTGGAATGGACACTGCACTTGGTCTTGTCATCAGCAATGGTACATGGCAGGTCTGGTGGGACTGGAAACACGAACTGCTTTGTCTTGTTCTGGGACACAGGAGAGCTACTGCGCCTCTGGGAACAGAAAGACCCATCACTTTCTTCTTTCTTTCCCTTTCCAAATCTGGTAGAACTGTGTTTTCTCTCCCCACAGTTGCTCAGCTATTGAGAGTTTAAGCTTCTGGTACTAAAGCTGAATGTGAGGCAGCTGCTAGGAACTGGACACAGCTGCTCTGACAGTTGCCTGGGGCAGGATTTAGAGTGTCTCACTAATGCATGAAAATGTGAATTTTTACCATGGTACATGTATCAGGATTGAAAATATTTAAAAGTCTATATTCTTCTCTGTGAGAAGGTTTTTTATTAATACAAGGTATATAGAAACAATTGCCAGCCTTCTCTTCCCCCAGTA
>NW_010203127.1:8983-14796 GCF_000695765.1 Mesitornis unicolor
ATTTCTTGCTGATAAGACATTCTTGGTTTATATTTGTTGTCCATGCTAGATTCACAGCTGATGATGCATTTCTCTAGCTGGGAATACATAAGCACTTTCTGAGTGATATGGGTATATATGCGCTATTAAGAGAGAAAAAACACATCCTTTCTCTTAAGAATATTCATTTTCAGTATATGTACATACTAAAAAGCCAGATTTTATTTATGTGCTGAGAATGTTTCTCTGTATAACACATCTGTGCCTCTCTGAGTACTTTGGCCCACATTCTGCGCACACTTAGGCACACACTTAACAGCGCCCATCAGAGTCCACCCCTGCTGCCAGGGAGACTCCGTACATGTAAAGTTAAGGATGTATAGAAGTGCTTTCAATATCAGGGCCTAAAACTTTCAACCCCTGGTCAATAGTCTTAATACTCACTTTAGTTAAATCATCACTGATGTAATAAAGGTATTTTTTCATAACATTTATCATTTTACTTTAAATAGTAACTAGAATTTTATGACTGTGTAATCTGATACTCCATCAAGTAAATGTACAAAATCATGGAAGCAGAATCTTCATTTAAAAGTTTAGGTTATATAGAAACATATCCTGGTCTTGCATCCTTTGAAAATAATTTGTTCCTAGAGTTTTAATGGAAAACACATCACTGAAACCAGTTGTTAACCACTGACAAAAAGGAGTTCTGTGTTTTATGTTGTAAGGGTTAGATCTTGTTCCAGAAACACTGTTTATCAAACTAATTCTGTACAGATATTTGGAAGATGTTTTGTCAAATACTAAGCATGTTATGCTGCTTAAAGTGTTTTCATGTGAAATGCTTTATTGTAATCTTGAGCCTTATGTTGATATGTTTAAGTCGTTGTACTGACCAAAGCAATTTTGGAGATCGCAATTAAATGGAAATGTTCTGCTTGAATTCAGAAGTTTGTGTGTCTGCCACTCAGTGCCAACTCCTCACCTTAACAGGCTTCCCATCTTGGAACACTTTTGCACTCAGCTGCGGTCAAAACATACTTTGTTCTCTAAGTTCTAAGTTTCCAAAACATCACAGCATCATCCCCATCAGCAAGAGGCAGCCGTCTTCAAAAATCATAGAATGTACTGGGTTGGAAAGGACCTTTAAAGCTCATCCAGTCCAACCTCCCTGCAGTGAGCAGGGACAGTGTTACTAGATCAGGTTGCTCATAGCTCCATCAAGCCTGACCTTGAATATCTCTAGAGATGGGCCCTCCACCAACTCTCTGGGCAACCTGTTCCAGTGATTTACCACCCTCAGACTGAAAAACGTTTTCCTAATATCCAACCCAAATCTACCTTTTTCTAGTTTAAAATCATGACCCCATGTCCTATCACTACATGCCCTAGTGAACAGCTCTTCCCCAGTTTTCTTATAGGCACCTTTCCAGTACTGAAAGTTGCTATAAGGACCCCCGGAGCCTTCTCTTCTCCAGGCTGAACAACCCCAACTCTCTCAGCCTGTCCTCATAGAAGAGGTGCTTCAGCACTTTGATCATTTTTGTGGCCCTCCTCTGGACCTGCTCCAGCTCTTCAATGTCCTTTTTTTGTTGGGGACTCCAAAGCTGGACACAGTATTCCAGGCGAGGTCTCACCAGAGCAGAGGGGCAGAATCACCTCCCTTGATCTGCTGGCCACACTTCTTGTGATGCAGCCCAAGATGTGATTGGCCTTCTGGGCTACAGATGCACATTAGTGGCTCATATCCAGCTTCTCATCCACCAGCACGCCCAAGTCCTTTTCCTCAGGGCTGCTTTCCAGCACATCATCTCCTAGCCTGTATTGGTAATGAGGATTTTTCTGACCCAGGTGCAGGACCCTGCACTTGGCCTTGTTGAACCTCATGAGGTTCACCTGGGCTCACTTCTTCAGGTCCCTCTGGATGGCATCCCTTCCCTCTGGGACATTAACCTCACCCCGGCTTGGTATCATCAGCGAACTTGCTGACGGTGCACTCAATCCCACTGTCAAAAAAAAACCAACCAAAAACTGCACTCGATTAAACCTCAGGCCTGCTACATTTCTTCCTTTAACAGGGGAGCAGTTTAGCCTATTTGCCTTGATACATGTAGAAAATAAAATCTCTAGACAAGTATTTGCAGCAGTAGCCACTTTTCCACCAGTTAAACTGAAGAACAGTATTACTCAATTGTCCACTGCAGCTACAGACAAAGCTCTGCCTTAATTCTTTGCAATTAAACCACTTAACGAAGGTCTGTTGCTGACAGGTGACCAAACAGAACACACTCATCATCCTTCCCAAGACAGGAAATAGCAGCTGGCAGAGCAGGAAGATGGGCCTGCCCCTTGTACCTGCACCACACCTTGGCAGCTGGCCCAAAGCAGTGCACCAAGGTTATTGGTACTGTGAGCAATGGCAAAATTCAATATCTACACCTGCACTGCCCTGTTGCAGACACCGATGGGAGTTCAGAAGTAGATTGGCTAAAAGGACCGGCAAGCACACCTTTGTTTGGGGTGGCGGGCTGTTACATCTCCTTCCCCTGCCCGACAATCCTCGGCTTTTGGCACACTCCTCCACACTGAACACAGCACACTACTGAATTATCTTCCTCAGCCTCTCTGACCATAACAAATACTGTAAAATAAAGCTACAAGTTTGGAGAGATTAATTTGCCACATGGCTGTTAAAAGAAAATGTTATTTTCCTGCTGGGTGTTATGTTTCCATATGTTCAAAAGGGTTTCTCTTCTCTTCTCACACATTAATGGCTTCCTTCACTTGCAGCACCCAGAGATGCATACACCCCTGAAACAGCTTGCCCTCCATATCTGCATCTGCCTTTCCCAGTCCTTTGTATTCACAGAAAATGCAGTAATTTGCCATTTCCCATACCAGAATTGTTTTCTCTCCTGAGCACTCTCGCTCTCTCACTTTCAGCAGTCTGTCCTGACCACACGTCCCATACCACCGCTTCACAGACCCCTTTCCATCCAGCAGTAACCCTAGACCTCCTATCCCCCATACCATGCCCCAAACCTCATCCCTAACTCAACATGAGCCCCTGTCCTATGGCACAGCTTGGAGAATCTACCCACCAGAGGCAGGATGACAGATGATATTTGTAGGAGACAGTGGTTTCTATGAAACCATGTAGATTAATTTGAAGCTCCAATCCACAGTATGTCAGCATTACGGCAGGTTCAGGGTATAGGATATACTGACAGAGGGCTTGGACTATAAGGGTGGGCTGTAGGATCCTATTCTACATCAAACTTGCACATCTCTACTGTCTGCAACGTAAGTGCTGCCTAACCCAAATTGGTGCTGTAGGCACAATACCAAAGCACTGCCAAAATCAATGTAGTCCACTATCTTCAAATGACACCAGCCATCATCCTAACCAAGATTTCTACAAAGTTTTTAGTTCTGCTCCTAGACACAACTGCAAAACCGTTCTACTTAAGGCAGATTTGCTATTACAGCTACTAAATACCACCAGACCTTTCCACTCCTAGGCCTTGTTCTACACCCAAGAGCATTACTCAATCTGTAAACCAACTGAAGTCTAAATCACTCCTTTCTGAACCCAAATAGTCAGCTTCCACCCCACCTCTAATCTTCCTCCTTGATCATTACCCTCTAGCACTCTTGGAGCTCCTGGAGTTGCAGCTCTTAGAAAATCACCCTTCAAAACCAGGCCAGCACATCTGGCAGGAGCCAGGAATCATCCATGCCCATAAGCTCCTCTCACTTCTCAACTGGCCCTCTCTGGAGACACCACTGGCCAAGGGCTCCAATCCTTTTGAGAACATCATGTTAATTAACATGATACCGACTTTTTTAAAAGATGCTTATCTCTGTCTCTAAGGGGGGAATTTATCCGTCCTGTTTCAGCATTTGAAGTTGACTGCCAGTCACCTTCAGCTTCCTTTGCAGTCAATGGAAATCATCAGGCACCTTGGGAGGCTGATTCAACTCGTTCTAAGATACTTATCTACCACAAGGCATGTGAATGGCCCTCTCAGGTTGTGCATTTCTTTCCACTGGATATAAGGGGATTAAAAGGAAGAAATATTTAAATGTTTAATTGTAGATTTTAAATTAAGCAGAATTGATCCACCTAACCTACTGTTGAGATTTCCTCTATAACTCCATTGCAACACTTCAGCATTTCCTCTGATATTTCCTCATGTATTTATGGTTCATGTGGAAGTCAAACCCATGAAAGCTACTGCAGCCATTGCCAGCAGTGATAATGAAGAACAATAAAAAAATTCCTGCTGGCAAACTGGGAGTGTCCTTCACAGATACCCTGTTTTTGATAACAAAGGCTTTCTCCTTTGCAGCCCTCTTATTTGTGTATCTCTGAGAGGTATAAAAGCACTAAGCACTACCTCTTGTTAAACATTTTTTCCCAAGATGCCTTTTTTTTTTCACTATAACACATTAACATGTTCAGAAGAAACAGAAGCAGCCAGTTGATTAAATGAGTAACATTCTGAAATGGTCAATGGTAACCCTTATTCTTGTTATGACCAAAAGAATAAACAGGCACCACTAAGCAGCAGAGAAGTCAGTATTTTATTCAAAGAGATCCAAAAAAATCTCATAAATGCAAAACATGGCATGCTGTACAAAGAACAATGTTGAAATCATCAGTTTTTTAACTTCTTGCCAGCTTGGGAATAAGAGTCAAGAGAACTTTACAGCTCTACAAGACACAACAGCCCTGACAGTAACTAGAATTCATAACCCAATCAGAAGGAAAACACATTTCACCAGGGGATGGAAACAATGACCTCTAAACCCAGCCTGGCCATAGATGCACAACCCTCCATTTGCTTGGTCCAGCAGCACTGAAGCCAACAGGATTTTCATGAATCATTTCAGTGGTAACAGGCTCTGTAATAACCTGGACCTCGGAAAGCAGGGCGGCAGTCGTTCCCATATGAGTAAATACCTAACACTGACACGAGGATAAAGCACAGACAAAATATGTGTTGGACTGTGTAACAGAGCTCCTTCAAAATGAAAACACAGAGCTTCTCCCATATATCCTTTTCTAGGAAGAGAATGTCTCTTGGAAGAAGTCTATCCAAATCCTTATCATAGACTTATGGCTGAACAGATTGTATTACTAAGTTGTTGGGGAAAAAAAGGTTAAGAAATAAAACGGGGACAATTTACCACATTCTCCTGGTTTGAGCTAAGTGGAACTAATATTCTGGTGATCTTGATCTAAAAAAGCAGTAACCATATTTCTTCTTGTAGGAATGGATTTCATGAGGGAACCACACCAAAGCCCAAGAGAGCAGCTGTTGCAGCCTTTCTCAAAAACCTCTTCAGCTGTGTTACTCCATACAATGATGTCGTGGATCTACTGCAGATGGTCTGGAGTTCCACCCTCCTCCAGTGCAGTCTGGATCAGTCCATGGCAAATGGTAGGGCTGTGTTTCCACCCCTGGGGCAGTCGATTCCAGGTGTACCGGATGCCCTTCCAGGTGAAAGCAAACTGCAGCCTACATTCCACTGCTAGGGGAATAGAGAAACACGCATTAGCAATGTCAACTGTGGCATACCACTTAGCTGCCTTTAACTCCAGTTCATACTGCAAGTCTATCATGTCTGGCACAGCAGCACTCAGTGGTGGTCTAACTTCATTCAGGCCACGGTAGTCTACAGTCAGTCTCCATTCCCCAGCAGGCTTTTGCACTGGCCATATAGGACTGTTAAAGGGTGAGCGAGACTTGCTGATCACTCCTTGGCTTTCCAGCTGACGGATCAGCTAATGGACGGGACTCACGGAATCTCGGTTGGTACGATAC
>NW_010203128.1:0-1653 GCF_000695765.1 Mesitornis unicolor
CAGGTCACCTCGTCATAAAAGGAGGTAAGATGGGAGAGGACATGACGGGACAGGAGAGGAAATGACACGTGGGCCGTGACAGTGCCCATCCATCACCCCTCATCCCTGATGTGTCCCAAGTGCACAGCACCCCTCAGCAGCACCCACTCTGCTGGGGCTGGGGAGTGATGTCTGGCAGACACTGGATTTGACCCTGAAGAGCTGTGTCCTTGCTTCCTTTCACCGTGTCACCAGCTGCTACCCCCAAATTACAGTGGGGGTTGCTCCCTGGCCAGTGGCTGCCAAGAGCCACCAGGCTCCCTCACATCTGGGAGCTGCGTTCCCTGCCCAGGACTCCAGCTGCCTGCACAGACAGCGTGGTGACGTTTACACGGGTATATCCAGGGGTCAAGGGTTTCAACTGGCCTACATCAGCCTTGGAAAGGATCCTGTGCTGCGTTACCTTTTCTGCAGTTCTTTGTTCACCGAGTCCATCTCAGAGGCTCTCCTGAACATCTCGTCCTGCAGCCAGTATCCATGGTTACCGGGCACCAGCATCTCGGCGCGGGGAGGCAGCTCTTTGCGGTTGCAGCGCTGGTACACAGTGACAAGCCTCCGCAGTCTGGCTGTGAGGGCAGATGAGACAGGCCAGCAGGATCTGTCTGAGTCGGAGCCATCCTGGGCTTCAAACATCAGCAAGGACATTAGTATTTAATGCACACTCAAAGCCACAGGTTCCCACCAGCTCCAAGGGCACCCTCCTGCCTTCCCTCTCCCAAGGGGGACACCAGACATCACAGTCATGAGTGGAGGGCTGTGGTGACCATTCCTGGGCCTCTACACCCAAAAAGCTGCTGGCTCACAGCCTCACCAAGTCTGAGATTCCTTCAGACAGAGCCCAGAGGCAGAGCTGGGGAAGGGATGACGGCTCTGGGCCAGGCCACGCACAGGAAAGGACTGTGGCTCCCTGTCCAGCAGCAGGGCCGGCCAGCCCATGGCATCTGCCAGCACTGCCCACCGCAGAGACCCTGCGCTCATCTCACGCAGGCAGCCGCAAGGACAAGGGCAGGCTAACGGCTTCTGGTCACCCCCAGAAACTCTTTTCTGACCCTGGCTGCCCTGTTACGAGGCCCATCCCCAGGTCACAGGTGACTTTGCATGAGAGGGTCCCTGACAGCAGCCTCCCCAGGTCAGGGACCCTCACCCACTCGCACAGAGCAGGGCAGTGCCCCAGCTCCGGTTGTGCCGTGCCAGCCCCTGGGAAGCCATGGGCTGCGCTGCGGGAGATACAGCCTCACCTGCCACAAACGCTCCCCGCTGCCGCCCCCCCCCCCAGCAGCCACAATGTCCTGCAGAAGGAAACCATCAGAGACGGCTCTCCAGCCTCACACAACATGCCCCGTGCCCGCAGCCCGCCCAGCCCTGGCAGGGTACGGGGTGGCAGGATGGGCAGGCGTCCTACGCCCTCAGGCTGGAGTTGAAGGCTGCCGTCAGCACACGGGGGACAGGGGTGGTGACAGCTGAGGGGCAGTGCTGTGCCCTGTGGGCCTCGAGGGGAGATGCACCACAGGGACACAGCCTGTAGTGCTGCTGCCCAGGACAGCAGCAGTGCGACAGCCCAACTGCTCAGACAACCCCGTGCCCTCCCACGCTGCTTTGTTCACCGCTCTTGCT
>NW_010203128.1:1684-2555 GCF_000695765.1 Mesitornis unicolor
ATTTCTTTTGAGACACCCCCAACTCCTCTGCCAGGGCTCCATGTGGCTCCTGAGGCTGAGTGTGAAAGCCAGCACCCCAGCCAACTCCACTTCTCCACCCCACAGCTCCCCACGAGGAGATGCAGAAGCTGTGCTCCAGTGAGCAGAGGTGACACAACCAGGGCAGGGCAGAGCCCATGCACAGCAAAGCCGGCAGAGAGCGGGGTTACCAGCAGTGCTGCTTCCCCAGTGCCCCCAGCGGAGCTGACAGAGCCAAGCGGGCAGGCCTGGCAGCAGCAGGAGTGCACCGACCACCGTGAATCCCGCTCACCTCCTGCTTTGGCAGCCCCTCCAGCTTTTCTCCACTGCTCTCTTCCTTCTCCATACTGCCCCTGGGGAAGAGAGTGCATTGGTCCCTGGCAGCGGTGGCACAGCTCCCTTGGCTGTGCCAGTCATTGGCAGAAGGAGCAGGGAACAGATGCTGACACCACCCCTTCACCTCGCACCGGGGAGCCAGCTCCCCCCTGGCCCCTGCCCGCTGTGCTCAGACACCCCACAGCACTGCCCCAGTGCTACCACAGCCCCCACGAGGGAGCCAGAGCCTCTCCAAGAGCTCGGCTCCACCCCCTGCCCACCTTTCAGCAGCATCCTGGGCCCCGTCGCTGACGCCCTGCTCCGCAGAGAGCAGCTTCTGGTCGGGCATGCCCACCTTCTCCAGAAAGCACAGCGCTGGGTCGGCCCGCATGGCGTTGTACCGCTCGTAACCTGCCAACCGCCACAGGCCATCAGAAGGGAGAAAGATGGCCCAAAGCCAACCCTGAGCGTGGTTCAGACAAATGTCCTGCTCTGCAGGACACGGCTCCCACCCAGCTCTGACTCTTTCTTACCCCTC
>NW_010203128.1:2586-7582 GCF_000695765.1 Mesitornis unicolor
CAGAACCCTCTTTCAAAAGCTGCTAATTGCTCTGCAGCCCCTAGGCCGAACGCAAAGAGAAAGGTCAGCCTTTCCATCCCACCAGGCAGCCCTGGCTGGTGGGCAGTGCAGCACCCGGGGGGCTGAGCACAGCACCTATGGCAAGCTGCAGCTGGGAGCAACCAGCCCTGAGGCTCCTGGAAGCCGCAGAGGACTTCAGGACAAGGCTGACGACACCAGCAGAGGCTCTGTGCCCTCCTCCTGTGCCTTATGTGGCAACTGCATGCTGCTCCTGAGGAGTCTGCCACACCACGCACGGCCACAGCCACCCTGGGCACCACAGCATGCCCACCCCACCACCCAAAAGAGCTGGCAGTGCTGCAGCTGCCAGCATCTGGGAAGGGCTGCTTTGGCCCTGCATGGCAATGCCGTGCAGCTGCAGCTCTGCCCCCTCACCCTGGCGTGATGTCCCCTCCAGGTACGGGAACGCTGGCCAGGTGCTTCACTTGGGTCACTCTCACACACCAGCACCCACCAGACAAGCTGGGTACGCACCATGCTTGAAGACACCAATAAGCAGGGATTTATCGGCTTCAGCGTTCCACCAGTCCACGGGGATCTCCACGTAGTCAATGTCCGGCAGCAGCACATCCAGCTCCCTGTGGCAAACAAGGTATGAATGCCCCTCTCCCAGCCTCACCAGACACTGGAGCGCACTGGGCACTGCTGGGCAGGGGGAGACAGGAACCACCACTCACTGGCTTGGGACAGCTAATGATGGCGAGGCTGATCTGGGGCCCTGCCATGGCCGGGTGTCCTCATCCTCCTGGGGTCAGAGCTGGAGCCTTGGCTCCACTGCAATCTGCTGCCTTCCCCAACCTCCTTCTCCAGAGATGGGAAGGCTGCACAGCCCCTCTCTCCTCCCAGCCACGCAATACCAGAGGACTGGAGATCCTATCTGACCTGAACAGTGCTTCTCAGGGGAAACAACTTCAAAACTACCAGCCCCAGAAGAACAGCATGTCTGCTGGGGTGGCCTGCAATGCCCACTTCTGCATGGATTCGTGCTGATGAAGCTGCACTGGGGAAGGCAGCAGACCTGGCTCAAGGCACCGAGAGCTGAATCTTTGCAGGGCAGTCAGGAGCTGGCAGCATGCAGGCTCAGTGGCACTAACAGAGCCCGTGTCTGCCTCGTCCCCAGCGCTGGGAAAGGACTGCAGGCCACAGCAATGGGGAATGGTCTGACCCAAGGCCTGGTCCTGGGAGCCAGGCAGTCTCTGTGGGCTCCCGCTCTGGATTAAAGGCCAGTTTGTCTGGCAGCATGTGGAGACATTTTTCTGCAGGGTGTCCCCAAGTGTCCTCACCCCTCCACAGACTGGTGCTGCAGCCTCAGAGCTGCCTCAGCCAGGCTGCCATGGCTGCAGTCCCTGCTCAGTCAGAGCTGCCGTCTAAGTACGAAGTTTTGCCTGAGCAAGACCTGGGGATGTGACTATGGGGTCTGACTCATCCGGAGCTGCGCTGAGCCCAGACATGGCTGGGCTGGTGGCTGTGACACCACCACCTCCTCGAGAAGCATAGCAGGGGTACTCCATAAGGTACCTGGCAGGGGTCCCCTCGAAGGCTTTGTCCGCGGCCTCCCCCAGCACTTCAGCCTTCAGGTAGTAGAGCATTCGCACCCGCAGCAGAACCCTGTCCGGGGCAGCAGAGGAACACATGCTAGCATGCAGGCTCTCAGAGGCCAGCCGAGGATATGGCCCAGAAGTCCTCGCCAGACCATTTGCAAGGGGATGCTCCAAGGGTCAGCGAGGCCAGGCAAACCTGCTCGACACCGAGTTTTGACACCGAGTTTCCCCACGTGGGAGGACCAACTTTTGCAAAGCAGGATGGGCAACGGCCGTGTGGTGTCACACTGCGATGCTCAGCCCTGTCATCTGCCGGAGCCCTGCAGCCAGAGGTTTTGCGGCTGCTCGGGACACAGCTCCTGTTACCAGGAGCAGCATCCGAGAGCGGGTCCAGTGATCCCATATGGGCTGTGAGCCCTTTGCAGCTCCCTCCCACCCTTCTCACACTAAAGGTCCTCAGCCTACGGTCTCCATAAGCTGGCGTGGGCTCCTGCACTCACTTGTTGCAGTGCTGTTTGAGGTGCTTCTTGTAGCTGTCGTCATGGAGGACGACCTCAGGGTTGCAGGTGGCGAGCCAGTCCGCGTTCTTTATCTCGGGAAGCAGCATCTGGTTCTTCGTCTTCTTCCCCTTCCTGCCTCTGGGCACGGGTGCTGACAGGCCTGTAACAGCAAGAGGCAGCCAGTGAGCACTGCGGGCATGGCCAGGCACTGCCCAGAGCCGGGGAGCTGGGGGAGGCCAGGCAAAGCTCCTGGCTGCAGGACCCAGCGTGAGGAAACACACGGGGTAAATGTAGAGCATGGGAGGCTCTGTCTCCAAGAACAACTTGGGCATCACCACAGAAACTGAACAGCATTTTGTACTCAGTGTAATGCTGAGCCCAAAGGATAACACGGCCCCTTGGTGCACAGAAGGGATCTTGGTCCTGGGTGCAGCTCTTAGAGCCTTACCAAGACACTACAGCCAGCTCTGAAGTTCACCCTAAAGGCACACCACAGTGATTCAGGACAAGAGTTCAAATAAGAGGCTCCCAAATGAACACAGACCAGAAGACAATCCCTATGATCTGATCTGTAAGGGTTGTTTCCTTTTCCGAGCATCAGAAGGAGGGTGGCATGGGAAGCAGATCATTGCCAGGGCGTTAGCACTTGGCAAAGGTACTGAAGAGGAAAGGACTGCAGTCCCACCTGGCTGATGAAGATAAAATGAGATCCAGTGGCTGGAGCTGAAATTTAAACACATTTTCAACCTTGAAATAAGATGTGAGTTCACAGCAGAACACAGGAACAACTGGCAGGGGTCAATATTGTTTGGTGTCTTCTGAGAGCGATGAGCTGCCTCTCCGGGCAGCCAACTCTGCAGCAGGGTCCTGCAGATGTCCTCTCCTGCCTATGTGTGCGAAGGGGAAAGAAGTCCCTTGGCAGTCCCATCCCAACCATCTGCTCTTGTGACACCAGGGAAGAAGAGAGAGCATCGCTGTGCCCTCAACACCTGCATGAAGTTTGCAGCTCCACAACAGGACAAAGGCTCCAGCCCAGGTGACTGTGGGAGGGCTACAGTGGGCACCAGGGCTCCTGTCCCCAGCACTGAACTGGCCTGATGAACTCTGGGCAAATGCTGCTTCCTGGTCTCCCAGGATGGAAGGCAGGACAGGGATAGATCAGAGCAGAGTCCTGAGCTGGGCTGCTTGCGTGCTGTGCTCACCCCTCACAGTCAGGCAGATAGGAGATTGAGAAGGAACAGCCCCAGGATGCACCAGCAAGGGCTGGAGGTTGTGGTTGCTTTCTGCACATCAGGGAGGCCCAGAGCACGTCTTGCCTGGTCAGCCCTCTGCAAACACGAGTGGGACCTCAGGCTCCTTGGCACAGCAGCGTCTGCCGCATGGCTGCTCCGCACCGGAGGGCTCTGCTCTCCTCCAGCTCCTGGGGTTAGGCTAGATGGTGGTGTTCCTCTGGCCAAGACCACATGGAGGTTTCACAGGTGGGAAAAACCATTCTGAAGAGCTGATGAGGAAGCTCCTGCTTGCTTCCCACTGCTAAATATCCAATTTTAGTGCTGCACTTGCACTACAGCATTGCTGACTCTTCACTGAAACGGTGGCATTGTCTAAATCAAGCCCATTCCGATCAGCCAAATTGTTTTTCACTCTTGCTCTTCTCCCCACAGGGCTCTGGAATCCAGTCCCAGCGCTGCTCTGGGCAGGGCCGTGTGGCCAAGGCAGGAGGCAGCGCTGCCCAAGTGGCTCACGTTGCAGGAGGTGACTGAAGTAACCTAAGGAAGCCACTGAAGGCCACACGCTTGCACCTCACACTGTATGGCTTCACACGGACATTTCCAGACAGAAGGAAATGGTGATGTTGGGTTTTAAGCCCCAAGTAACATGCAGCACGCTTGGGGATCAGCAACAGCACCGCTCCACAACGGCCTTCCCTGTGCTCCACCGCTGCCAAACAGGAGCCCCAGGTTCCAGCCTGGCAAAAAGCAGGCTGGGGAGTCCCAGGCTCCTCACTACTCACCTTGTGCCACAGATCACAAGTGCACAACAAGCAGCGCAGGGCTGTGGGGCTCTGACCACCCCACGGGAGCGCCGTGGCCGCCCTAGCCAGCCCTCCTAGCCCAAATCACCTGTCCTGAAAGCTGCAGGATGCAGACACTGCGCTGCTAGGTCAGCGCAGAGTCCTCTGACACAGAACGGGCAGTGGCCATGTGTCCCAGGCCACAACCCTCCAGCTGATCCCCGGAGCCAGCACCATCTCTGTCCTCATTTCATTAAAGACAAAAGCCACTGCGGCTGCACGATGCTGTTTGCATGGTGGGCTCTGTTTGCTCTGCTGCTCCAGCCCCAAGGGATGCCTACAGAGAGCAGCCGCTGCAGTCTCGGAGGGGGTCAAATCTGCAGAGCCCCAGCACACAGGCAGAGTCAGTGGCAGTGGGACAGTGGGACTAGGGACAGCACTGGGTGGCCCTTGTCTGAAGCTGATAATGCACTGGACACCTCCACCCAACTGAACACAGACGTAATTACAAACTGGACACGTGGTGTGACACGTGGATCTCATACACACTGGAATACAAGCATACGAGTCCTCTGAACAGGGAGGGCACAGCCAGACCTGAGGTCAAGGGTCCTGCTGGACGGAGTAAGAGAAGGCAGCATCACCTGGGTAGGATTCAGCATTGCAGAGGTCTCAGGACAAGTGGGTGCTGCCGCTCCAGCCCTCAGGGCAGGCACTGCAGACCAGTGTCTGTGACAAGAACCGTGATGCGAGGAGACACAAGCTGGTGAGCCGAGATGGCAGCACAGACTGCACCACCAGCTTCCTTGGCGCAGCCACGCACCGCGCCTGGTGGTCTCAGCTGTCAGCGTTGGGGCTGGGGCTGCCGACAGCCCCGGGCC
>NW_010203128.1:7613-24594 GCF_000695765.1 Mesitornis unicolor
AGGGTCCCTGCACAACAATCCCTGCCGTGTCCTGCCATCCAGCCAGGCACAGCTGCACTCCCAGTGGAATGAGCACCCTCACGCCCTCACAGCCAGCGTGTTCATACGGTCACCAGCACCCCCAGGCTCACTGCATAGTGTCTCTATGTGTGAGGGAACTCTGATGGTATTCACCAGCCAGAGAAAACTCAGCAGCATCTGCTTTGGAGTAGGATGGCATCTCTGCTCCCACCACAAGGTGCTCTCTGCAGCAGCCACGGCACTGGGAGTCAGGAAACATCCCCCCCCCAACCCAGCCATCCCTGCTGCTGGCTCTCAGGGTCAGTCCCATCGCAGCCACTTTCTCTGTGTGGTGCTCAAGCGCAACTGCTCACTGGCTGTTTCGGTCAGCTCTGCTTTGACTTCTGCAGCCTCAGTGCCGTAGGCTGGCACGGCAGTGACAGGTACGGGTGCAATGGCAGAGAGAACACGCAATACCTGAGTGATTCTGCAGAGCCTGGTTCTGGCCGTCCTTCGTCGGTGTGATGAGATCCCAGATAAAACTCTTAATCTTCTCATCCCCCTTGTAGTGTTTGACGCAATAGACCAGCAAGGCCCGACAGATCATCTCCATGTCCTTCTCATTCAGGTGCCACTTGAACCGCCCATGGGTCAGGATGTCCTTCCAGCGTCCCCAGCTGGAACGGCAGGAACACAGACAGCGTAAACGCTCCTGTACAACCAGAGATCTCGCTGGCACCTCTCTCCAGGAGGAGCTCAGTCAGGGGCACAGCCCCGCCAGCTCCCCTGGATAGGGGGCTTCTGCACCCACATCACGGGAGCAGAAAGGGGGAAAGGTTTGTCCAGGACTGAACAGGGCAGAAGCAGGAGCAGACTCTGGAAGTGCCAACTGCCAGCTCAAGCTTCCCCCCTCCAAACACTCCTTCCACCCCAAATGTTCACTCAGAGCCCAGGTCCCACCAGGGAGGTCACTGCTGGAAGGAGGGGACACTGCAGGCAGCACAGGCAGCAAGTGGCTAGGGCAGCCAGGGGCTCGTGTGTGCACTGGGGCAGCTGGAGGCTGTGGCCATGCTCTCTGAGAGGGGGCCAGACTCACCCGAATATGAGCAGGTTCTTCTCTACACGGAAGCACTCAGCCCGCAGGTACCGCCGTGTCTTCTCATTGAAGCGCCGCGAGCGCGTGGGTCGCTCGTCTGAGTCACTGTCCAGCTCGGAGAACTCCATCAGCTCATCCTCTTCAAAGGAGTTGTAGTGTTTGGTTTGCTTCCGCACCCGAGGCCTGTCAATGACCAGGCTCTCCTATGAGGGATGGAGAGGAAAATGTGCTCAGCTATGGCAGAAACACCTGCCTTCCCTCAGGGCACAGAGCATCCTTGCCACACTGCCACCCTGCTCTGCTCACGGTTCTGGATCCCGCCTCACCTGTCCCGTGGCCAGCCATCACCTTCCCGCTGGGATACCTGCTCCAAATCACCTGCGTGCGGCTCTGCCTGCACACGAGACAATTCCCGGCCAGCACAAAATTCAGCCTGAACGACAGCAGGTTGGAAATCAGGCCCTCTGGCTTCAAACTGCTGACAACCAGCAGCTGATTCAGCTCTGAATCACACTCCTGCACTGAGCGCTGTGCTGGAGGTGGTGTAATTTCTGTGCTGGAGGGAACAGGTAGGCTGGATGAGGAAAGGCAGCTTCCAAGAAGGTGCAGGAGGGAGCAGTATGACATTAAGTAGCACATACCTGCCTCCTCTCCTTCACCCCACCTTATCAGATGAATCCATGCCATCTAAATCTGCCTGGATTTCAAGCACGTGGGACACAGACACCCCCCCGCTCTCTGGCCCGCAGAGCTGTGGGGCCTCCCTCTTGCTGCTGTCTAACACCATCTCTACAGCGCTGCTGCCTTAGCTGGAATTTCGGCAGGACCTGGAGCCTCACTGAAGCCGGCTGCAGCACTCTGCGCTCGATGGAGGAGCCAGGAGCAGAGGCCTGGGTTGTAGCTGAGACGACAAGCTCGGCAGGGCCAGCAGAGAGCTGGGACCCATCTCCTGACAGGCAGAGTCACCGATGCCCCCAGCTCCACCTCAGCACTCAGCTAGAGAGCTCCTGGCATGGGCAGAGCAGGCAGGGACCAGGAACAAGGATGTCAGCCCCAGGAGATGCTCCCCAGAGGCACAGGGGGAACATCCAGCAGCTCTGCTACCAGGCCAGGGGAAGCCAAGCACAAGTTGGAGCTCCCTGCTGCCACATCTGTCCACAGTTGCTGCTGGGAAGGAGCCAATTTGCCAACGAGGGCAAGAGGTGATACCCCAGAAGCATCCGTTTACAGTCCACAACCCCCTCACCTGGACACAGCAATGGGCCTGCCAGATCCGTGTTACTCCTTGTTACCACAAATATTAAAAACAGTGTGACCAGCAGGTCCAGGGAGGTGATTATCCCCCTGTACTTGGCACTGGTGAGGCCACACCTCGAGTACTGTGTTCAGTTCTGGGCCCCTCACTATAAGAAGGATGTTGAGATTCTGGAGCGTGTTCAGAGAAGAGCCACAAGGATGGTGAGGTGTCTGGAGAACAAGCCTTATGAGGAGCAGCTGAGGGAACTGGGCTTGTTTAGCCTGGAGAAGAGAAGGCTGAGGGGAGACCTCATCAGCACCTACAACTGCCTCAAGGGAGGTTTTAGAGAGGTGGGTACTGGTCTCTTCTCCCAGGTGATGGGGGATAGAAGAAGGGGAAACGGCACCAAGCTGTGCCAAGGGAGGTTCAGGTTAGAGATAAGGAGGAAGTTCTTTACTGAGAGGGTCGTCAGAAGCTGGAACAGGCTGGGCCGGGGGGGGGGGGGGGGGGCATCCCTGGATGCATTTAAAGAGCAGGTAGACGAGGTACTTAAGGATATGGTTTAGGGGGTAGACAGGAACGGTTGGACATGATGATCTCAGAGGTCTTTTCCAACCGAGCGATTCTGTGTGTGATTCTGTATGTGTGACCACCCCTGATGGCAGGACAGCACGGCTGCAAATGCTGATGGAGGAAGGAGTGACACAATCCAAACCTGCCCCTGCTTGCACCATAAGGCCAGGAGAAGCCCTGGGCAGCTCCCTTCATCCCTTTTCACATTCAGCTTTTAGAGAGATCGCTTTCTAAACAGCACCTGAATACTGAGCCTGACCCACACTGTCTTCGAACAACCCCCTAGGCTTGGCTGAATATGGCTAGTACTTAGTTGGGTATGGAAAATATCCAAAGGGCAGCATGTGGGAGCACTGATACTGCAAGAGCAGGGGGAAGCACCAGAGGAGATGCCCAAGCCCGATCTCCTCTCGTGACACCCCCTGCACTCTCAGGGCCAAGCCCCTCTGGCCTGGATGCCCTTGCTTGCACCCTTCTGCTCAGAGAGGATGAGAAGTTGAGCAAGAGGGAGCATCTGCAGACACCAGGCAGGGTTGTGTCTGTCCCCTGGGTCACTGAGCCCCTGGCAGCCCCTTCCCAGTCTACCCTAACCTAGGACAGAGCTCTGAGACCCAAATCAGACCAAGCATCCACTCACAGCGATGCCCTAACAGACCCAGGGCCACAGCCACGACGTCCAACCTCCCTGCAACCCGTCTTCGTTTGGGAGCGCAAACGAGGCAGGGGAGCAGCACAGCACCTCACAGCCTTCACAGCATTGCCGTGTTCACCGGAATGAGACATTTCTCCAAAAGTGCTGCCTTCCAGACAGCACCCACCGCCTGCTCCAGCCCAGCCAGTGCACTGCTCCCACTGCAGCAGCACAGACCTGTGCTCACCCAGCGAGGACACCAGTTCCAGTGAGAGCCTGGGACCTGAGGGTGCTGGTGTGCCTGACAGATGCCTCTCGACCAGCAGTGTCTCAGCATTGTCATGCCACTGCGGCTCCTCAAAATCGTCCTGTGCTGCTGCTGGAACCCACACATTACGAATTAATCACTACAGAGAAGTGTGGTCATTATGGATATTACTGCTCTTACCTTGGCATTGAAAAGCGGCATGGGATGTACGACCGATTCCAGGGACCTGCCTGCTCTGATGTTACCTGCTCCCCACCAGCCCAAACTAATTGCAAGTCCACATTGCTTCTAGGTCACTAAATGGCTGGACTTGCTGCTGGGTTAAGGCTCCCTGAACAGGTCCCTGGATGCTGTGGCCCTGCAAAGGGCCTGGAAGGCCACCCGGGGAGACAAGAGGGAGCCTGGGCCAGCGGGTGCAGTCACAGGCAGCACAGCTTCCTCTCTGCCCACTGCCAGGAGAACTCTGCTGAGCCACACCATGACAAACAGCACCTCCTCAGCCATCAAGACCTGCGGCACTGGAAGCCCGGGGGCTGCGGTGAAATGAACGCGCCTGGCACTGCAAGCTCTAGGACTTGAAGGGCTGGAGTACCCAAACTCATGTCAGTTCACCAGGCCTCCTCCAGAGCTGCCAGGCCAAATGCCTCCCTCTGCCCAGGGTGCCAGGCCTCGCGTGGACTTGGGTTTGGGCTTGGGAACGGTTACACAGCTTGCCCTGAGTGTGGGAAGAGCCTCGCTCACCCCTCCACAGTAAGAACATCCCCAGCCACAGCAAGAGCTGGCACTTGGGTCCCTTTGTGCCCTGCCAGGGCATACAGCAGCTCAGCCCTGGCACTCCTTGAGCTAAGGAAGGTCTCTGGGCTTGGTGAGACAGCCAGGGAGCCAGGAAATCAGAGCTGGTTCCTGCAGGGCAGCACGGGACCGTCCTGGTACTGCTCCAAGCCCCAACTGCCCAGGCTGTCAGCACCCAGCGTGGCAGGCAGCAGGAGCCACTGTGCGGAACTGCGGCACAGCCCCAGCTCACACACAGGCAGCCACACCAGCCTGCGGGGTTCCCAGGCTTGCCACTGTGCTGGCTGCTTCATCCGCTCCTCTCTGCGCACACTGCCAGCCCCCAACTGCTGCCCCTTAACCAGGCTTGGGAGTAACTGGGAGCACGGACTGAGCACCCTGAAATAGCACGCAGTCACAGCCCAACATGTGGCTGAAATAACTGGGGCTTTAGCCAGCACTCGCAGGTCAGTCTTCACTTGCAGCAGTTCCTGACACCTAACACACAGCCCTTCACGAGCGCAGCGGGAGCACACGGCTCTGAGTCATAAGCTGGATCCTACCTTTTCATTCTTGGCGTCTGTATCGAGCTCTGCTATCTTGGCCCACTTTTGCCAGAAGTTGGGATCATCTAAGGAAATGTCAGTTCTGTTTCCTGATGCTACGAAGCTGGCCTGGGAGTGAAAGAAGAGGAGTGAACAGGGTGCAACTCCCTATCCATGTGTGCCTCCCCCCATACATAGATCCCCAACACATCTGTCTGCAGTGCACACGCCAGGAGGCTCTTTGCTTGCTTAAGGGAGCTGAACCTCTCTCTCTCCCAGTCACGCCTGGCCTGTTGGAAATGGAGCCTGGGCTCCCTGACCCTCAGGAGGAAGAGGAACAGACGGCCCTCAGTGCCCCCAGCGGACACCAGCCACGAGCATGGCACAGAGCTGGCTCCTGGGGCTCTCTCCTGTGGGGGTGTCAGGGCCCCACAACACAGAGCTTCCCATGGCACAGCAGCTTCAGGCATCGTGCAGGCCAGCAGCTGGGTCCTGCCACCACCCTGGGGCTCTCCTGCAGAGCCAGGTCCCACGGCAGCAGAAGGGTGAGGCTGGAGACTGAGATGGGCTGTGCTGTGGGAGGGCTGTGCTGAAGGTACCACAACTCCGTCCCACACCACCAGCACCCCTATCCCTGCGTTTCTGCTTGGCAAAGCACCACAGCGAGGCAGCACCGGTGGCCAGAAGGGCAGGGGAGGTGACAGACTCTGGACCAAATAAGCTCAGTCCATGAGAAGATCAGCCCAACTAAGGACTGGATCTCACCCAGGTTTTGAACTCATTCATCCTCCCTAAGGAGAGGCCTGACCCTGCCCACAGCAGTGCCAAGCAGAGGGTCCAGCTCTGGACATGGCCTGCTGCCACAGCCAGGAGTCCTCAGTCCATCAGAAGAGCAAGTCCTCCACCCTGCAGTGCCCTGACTGGGACACAGGAGCAGCTCCACATCTGTCCACACCACCAGCCCAGTGACAGAGCACACCCTGGCACTGCCCGGCACCTGGAAGGCAGCCTCTGCTCTGCCTCCTCCCCAGGGAACGTGGACTCCGGCAAGATAAACCCTCCTGGGCAGCCTCACATCACCGGCCCAGGCTGACGGCCCTCTCCTCAATGCTCTGCTGACCACCAGTGGGACAGGAGACCACACTGCTGCTGTGCTCCAGCAAGGTCTCACTCCTGGGCGCAGCAAGACGAGCAGGAGAGCTTGTGTCTCGACACACAGGTGAGGTCAGACCACCACTGCTGCCCTGCATGCTGCCAGCATCTCCCCCACCACCCCAGCGGGAGCGCCCCTTCCCTCCCGATGGAGTACAGCACACCTTGGCAAAGGTGGAGCCCTTCCCCTCGGACTGAATTGTGATGGTCTGCGTCCTGCGCTGGAGGATCTGATCAATGTCTTCCTCGCAGAACTTTGATCCTTCATCCTCCTCGTCCATGAGCGCGCCGTAGGCACCCTTCCGCAGCAGGTCCTCCACCTCCATCTTTGAGAGCTGCTGAACCTGCCCAAAGCATGGGGGCATCACCAACCTGGCCAGCTGCCCTGGGCACTACACAGCATGAGAAGACTCTTTCCTCTTCCCCAGGAGGGAGGGGAGAGATGCCCCAAGCCAACCCGGACCTCCTGCTGCTACAGCGAAGAGGTCACTTCAAAACACTGCCTGAGAGACAGTCAGGAATTTCAGTCCATGTCACCCAGACACAGCCCCATGTGTTCCCCAACCCCGTGGCAGTGCAGGGACAGCCTGACAGCCCAAACAGCAGCAACATGGGTGTGTGGGTCCGGGCTCTCCCCGCTCAGAAGCCTGCCCAGGTCTCTGCTCCGACCTGGCAGTGACTCGCAGGGGAAGGAGCAGAGCTCTCCCTTAGTGCCTCCTGCCTGGCCCTGCTCTGACAGCCAACCTACCCCATTGGTGCTGCCCTTGCGGTTGATGTCCTGCAGCACAGCCTTGTCCAGGCCCAGCTTCAGGCTGGCCTTGTCGAACATTTCCCGCTCATAGGAGTTCCTGGTGATGAGGCGATAGACTTTCACCGCTTTGCTCTGCCCGATTCGGTGGCAGCGAGCTTGAGCCTAGGAGCGCAGAGGGCACAGCATCAAGCACAGTGAGCCCAGCAGGATGGGGACCGTGCGGCTCATGGCACCCCGCGCCATCAGCACCGAGCCAAGTCAGCTCCCGCCCACCACAGCACCCACATCCAGTGCCTGTGGCTGGCCTGGCGGGGCTCTGCCAGCGGGTGCTGCCCAGCACCAGGCCTGGGCAGCTGTGGAGCAGGAATCGGAGACTTCTGCAACCCCAGCAAGGACGTGGGGCTCTGGCTGGTGCCTTGGCTCTCTGCAGATGGAGAATGCCCAACACTTCGTCCCCTCCAACACTAGGTATGGACAAAGTGCTGCCTGCTCTGTGGCCCGCCTGTGCCACACTGTGACCTCCCCCATGACATGTCCCCTCTGCCTGCACTCCTGCCAGCTCTCCCAGCATGGCCCAGTACAGCCGGGTGCTGCTGCCCTTCCCTCCCCAGCTGGCAGGAGTCACAGCAGCCTGGCCCCTTACCTGGAGGTCGTTCTGTGGGTTCCAGTCCGAATCAAAGATGATGCAGGTGTCGGCAGCAGTCAGGTTGATGCCCAGCCCCCCTGCCCGTGTGCACAGGAGAAAGACGAAGCGATCCGAGTCGGGCTTGCAGAAGCGGTCGATGGCAGCTTGGCGCAGGTTCCCGCGCACACGCCCATCAATACGCTCATACGTGTACCTGCTCGGAGAGGGGAAATCGGTGAGAGCAGGGTCACAGCGGGGCCTGAACCAGCTGTAGCTCACAAAGCCCCTCTCGTTCCTTTCTTGGGCTCTGTGTGGGCATGCGGGCAGCCAGGACTCACTGGCAGGACCTGTGCACAGGCCCCATCAGCCTGTGCACGCTGTGGCTGTACTCAGAAATCATTCCTCTTTGGCAAAACCATCACAACCCCCCACACAGTGCACAGAACCAGGGCTCATGGGAACCAGGACCAAGGGAAGGGCCTATTTCCATTTGGTCACTCCTAGGACCAACCCTGGGAAACACAGACCGGACAGGTCAGAGCTGCCCAGCTTTGGGGTCTCTGCCCATACCAGCAGTAGCCTGTAACTCAGATCCTTTGGTACGAATGGCCAGATCCCCACCCTGGGATGGAGATGATGTGGAGGAGCTATGGTGAATGCTGAAGCCTGTACTAACCGCCTCTGAATGAGATAGTCCTCCAGAATGTCAAGGCAGCGCACCATCTGGGAGAAGATGAGCACCTTGTGCCCACCGGCGATCAGCTTGGGAAGCAGCTTGTCAATGAGCACCAGCTTCCCAGCCGCCTGGATCATGGCCTGCAGCTGGAAGTCTGGTGCCTCTGGGCTGTGTGTTTTACGGAAGTCTTCCAGGATCTTCTCCTCTGCCCCTGCCAGGTGAGAAGGGATGTGAGCTCTTGGGAAGGCTGGCAGGGCAGCTGCTCCCAGCCTCCTGCTCAGGCCAACAGCAAACCACCATGCGAGGAACAGAGCCCATGCAGTCAATACAATCTAGAGACCTCCAGAAGCCCCTCCACTCCTGTGACTCTACTCCTTCTTCAGGGCTTGCACCAGCTCTTGGCCGAACAAGCCAGGCTGGGATGTTGGAGAAAGTCCCACACCAGAACACCCTGAAAGACTCTGAGCCTCGCAATACCCTGAGATGGCCACCAGCAAGCAGCACTTGCAGGAAACTGGGCTGCCCCTGAGGGCACCACGGCAGATCACTGCATCCTGTGATGGGCCTGGATGCACAACCATACCAGCAGGAGATGGCATGGGGGCCTGAACTGGCTCCCAAGCTGGGTGAGCTCTGCAGGGAATGACCAGTAAATGCTGCAGTGAAAACCGTCCCCACCACGCCTCCTGTGCACAGCCCTCACCGTTGATGAGATACGGGTGATTGCAGCACTTCCGCAGCTCCATCATGGTGTTGATGAGGTTGGGCATATTGTGCTGGTTGGCACCCTTGGAGAGGAAGGAGAAGTTCTTCTCCAGGATGGCCCTGTAGTATTTCTTCTGGATATTGGTCAGCTCCACCTCAATGATGGTCTCCTGCTTGGGTGCCAGATTCTTCTCTACATCATCCTTCAGCCGTCGCAGCATCATGGGCTTCAGGATGGACTGCAGCTTCTTCACCTGCCAGAGCAAGCACAGAGATTCACTGCTCTCCCTGCATGGCAAGCACACGGTGACAACAGTGGAGGGGCATGCAACCCTAGGGCTTCCCCAGGCTGGAATCCCACAACAAATGGGGCAGCTGCTCTGCTGACCGCCAGGACGACTTCAGGGTCTGGCTGCCCTGTGGAGGGAAGCAGGCAGGCATGTGAGTGACCAGCCCCTGGCCATGATACTCCACATGCTGCTGGCAACCTTGGGTAAATGTGACTGCTGCAGGAGAAGAGCTGAGAGCTTTGACAGCAGCTGAGACAACAGTTGCTCCATGTGCCTGTGCCTGTGCCTGCTCCCTCTGAATGCTGATCTCTGTGCAATCTCCACTTAAACCAGACAATAAATGCCAGCGAGACAGCCCAGGGGACAGCTGCTTTCCATGACCCATGCTCAAGGGGAATTTTGGAGGATGCTCCCTAGGGGAACCTGAGAAGTGTTCCTTACTGATCTCCTCACTCTCCCTACACTTCTGTTGGTCTCAGAGACAGAGCAGGTGGGAAAGCTGGGTGAGCTGTGCTGCCCAGGCATGCACTGGGCAGCAGGGAGCTGGCAGAGAGCAGACCACTGCCTTGGCACGGGCTGGTCTCCTCTCTCCAAAGCAGTGCTGAGAAGTCCTATGCAGTTCCACAAAGCACGTGTCTGAGTGCACACCTGGCTTGGTGACCATGTGTCCCAGTGGCTGGTGCTAACAGCCACCAGCATCACTCTCCTAGGTACCTGCTCCTCTGTCTTCAGGTCTCCAAACTCCTCCAGGAAGGCTGTCTCTGAGGGGAACTGCTGTGGCTCCAGGAAATTCAGAAGGCTGAAGAGCTCCTCCACCGAATTCTGCAGGGGGGTTCCTGTCAGCAGCACCTTGTGCTCCTGGGTGTACACAGAAAACAGGTTGAGGGCTCAGACCTACTGGCTGGGTCCAAGGGGTCCCAATGCTCCCTCTCTTCCAGCCTCAGGAGCATGCTGGGTGGCCTGTGGGCACACACACTCCCTGAAAGGCTCCCCTGGCCATGGTGCCAGCCTGGACCCAGCCACTGTCACACAACGGTGTCTTGTGGCTCCCCTGGACATGTCCCAGTCCAGCTCTGTGCAGCAACAACAGCCAAAGCGGAGAATCCCACACCAGCCCCAGGCTTTGGCCCTGCCCTGGCACAAGACCCTCCAAGCAGGGCTGTGCTGGCATCGGACAGGGACCTGGGTGCAGGACGACCCTCCTCAGGGCTCAGGTCAAATGAAAGGGAACATGGCCCAGAGCCATGTGATACTGAGGGGCATCAGGGACCTGCTGTTAGGGGCAGAGTGAGCAGGCGTTCCAAAATCAGTAAGGGCACGTATGACTGTGTCAAGTGTGCATTGTGAACAAGGAGGAGATTTTATTAGAGGTTCACCATGGAGGTACATGTGCAATCAAAGGAGACAGGGGTCCAGACAGCCCCCCAAGACCTGGGGGTGTGAGGAGCAGATAAATGCACTGACACCACAAACTCTGGCTTCAGGCACCACCAGGTGCTGCCACCCAGGCACACCAGCCACTCTGTTCCAGCAACACCAGGGAGTCGGGCACTCACTCCCTGCTCAGGCTCATCCTCCTGCCCAACCTAACACAGGGAACGTACCCAGGAGTCATCAGCTACAAAAGAAGGGCAATTGTAAAGTGGGAGGCTCCCACAGGACCGGGTGATGGGTTACGAAGAGGGGCCAAATCCCACTCTGCCTCAGGCTGTTCACAGCCCAGCAGGGACCTGAACAAGACACAGGGTCATGTGGAAACACCACATAAAATGGTAATTTTCAGAGGCCTGGCCCAGCTATAGTCGAGTGTGATGGAAGCTGGGTAGTGCTGCAAGATCCAACATGCCTGATGGCTCTCAGTCCAGCAAACAGCAGCGCTGTGTTTCCCAGGGCTGCAAAGGACCTGGCCATCCAAATTCATTTCTCAGAGCAGCAAATTGATCCCTTTTTTATCACTCAAGGTCTGGCACCCCCATCCCTGGCATGGACTGGTCCCATACCTGCAGAGCAGTAAGAAACCAGCTGCAGAGGTCAGGGAGCACACATGGATGGGAAGGCACGGGGGGACATGACCTGCTGTGGGCTAACATTCCACTTCAGCAAAATGGAGTTTGTGATGGCTGCAAGGCACCAGTCCCCCATCCATCAAGGGCTCCCCCATCACTGGCACTGCCTCAGTGACCTGATGGGTCCTGGATGGTTTTCTGACAGGGAGCTCTCAGCCCTGGCAGTGGCACCTGCAGCCCACCCTGCTCTCACATGAACCTGGACAGGACCATGCTCACCAGGGCCATGAGCTTCAGCCCCTCCAGGAGTTTGCAGTTTCTGTTCTTCAGGCGATGCGCCTCATCAATGACCACACAGCGCCACTGGATCTTCTTCAGCTCCGGGCAGTCAGCAAGGATCATCTCAAAGGTGGTGATAACCACCTGGAACTTGAAGATCCCAGGGAGAGGGTTACCCTAGGAAGACATAAACCACACGCAGCGCTTGACTCCCGCAGGGCAGCAGGACACTGTCAGACATCCTGTCAACATATCAATGCTAGCATATGGCTCCTAGCTGGGATTTCCCCAGATTCATCTCTCTCGAGCAGCGGGCAGGTTCCTGCAAGCCTCCTCGTTGGTTGCAGGCTGCATCTCTCCAAAGCAGACACTGCTTCAGGGCAGCAAACCAGCCTGGACAAGAACTGCAGCTGGGGCTCTGCTGCGTCTTCCCCTTTCTGCATGAGCTGGGCTCTTTCTTCACTCCCACAGAGTGCACCCTGAGCCCATGCCAGCAAAGAGGTCTTAAAAGACCATCTTTCCCTCTCCGAATGAACCACAATCTCCACATGCAGCTCAGTGCTTCCCAAGCAAAGGAAGTGAGGGCTGGGGGATGCATCCTGGGAGTGCTGTGTGCATCAGTCACCTGCGTGTCCCTGTACACCATCTCATACTGCTGGATCATCTGCCGGCTGATCTGGCTGCCGTGGTACACGATGGCATTCATCTCCGTCCAGGTGCGGAACTCCCTCTCCCAGTTGGTGATAGTAGAGAGAGGTGCGATGATGAGGAAGGGGCCGTGGATGCCCATCAGGAATATTTCTGAGAGGAAGGTGATTGACTGGATTGTCTTCCCCAGCCCCATCTCGTCAGCCAGGATGCAGTTCTTCCTGCAGAGAGGGACAGGGGCAGGTGAATGTGGTGCTCAGGGGCAGGAACCACCCTGTCGCCAACTCCTCGATGGGATGGCAGGCCCATCACCTCCACCCTGCGCCGTGGAGGGTGGGGGGATATTGGTGTAGTGGCCCAAACTAGTCTGGGTAAGCCAGACCATCCAACTTCTTTCAGGACGACGGACTCTAAGTCAGTGTGACAGATGCTGACCTTTGGGTGCACGCCAGCCAGCGCAAGCTGCATCTGATGGCCTGCTGCAGCTCAGCGCATGCCTATTCTTGCCACAGGAAAGGGTCACCAGTAGCCTGGCCAACACCAAACACCAGGTGTATCTTAGACAAACAGCTAAGCCCCACTATCTCCAAGACTCACCAGCATTTACCAGGGAGAAACATTCCTGAAGACTCAGTTGCAAAGCTAAAACAAACGCCACTTTTCTGGCAGCTGTCTGCCAGCTCCAGCACTGGAGCTCTCAGTGGCTGCTCTGTCAGGCCCCTGTTTGTCAGCTATGCTCTCCCAGCTCCGTTGCTCCCTTGACTGCATGCACCAGGGCCCCACTTCCAGCAGGACCGCTCACAGGAGCGCAGGGCTCCTGCTCCTCCTCACCTGTTATACCAGTTAAAGAGCAGCCAGTTCATTCCCTCCAGCTGATACTCCCGCAGCTGGTTGCTGTTCTTATACTCCCGAGACTTCTCCAGTTTCTGCCAGGATTCAGACGCTGGGCGCTCCTAGGAGGAAAGAGCAGGAGCAAGGTCCATGGAGAGGAAGAGGCTGATGCTCAGCGAGGCCAGACTCTGCTTCTGGGGCTGCGCATCAGGACATCTTCAGAACAGTCATTGGCAGCCGGTCTTGGCCTGTGGATCCCACCCTCGGATCCTGCTAACTAACCCATGCAGAGGGGAGGACATGGGACTTGCACTGTAGCAGCAGGGACAAGACAGTCAGCACCGCTGGACCTTGGCAAGTCATAGACAGTCCCTGCCTGCCCAGGGCAGCGAAATGCCAGCCAGGTACGTTACCTCTGGGTACGTTACCATGTGCTTGATTTCTGGAGGGATTTGGAGGGCTTCAAACTCTTTAATTTTCCCTGGGTCGACATCCTCCTCCAGCTCCCAGGTACTCTCCTCGTAGGGCAGTGAGCACCACTTCACCAGGTAATGAGTCACCTCCTGCAGTGTCAAGAGACAGGCTCAGAGGGCTTGCGGCCGTGTAACCCCGGTGTGCAGGCACAGGCTGCCACTGACAGTGAGTCACAGGGACAGCCAGCGGCCCCCTCCATTCACCCCTGTGCCAAAGGGTCCTTGCGGACAGGGCACAGGCTGCACAACGCTGGGAAGGCCTTGGGGTGCTCAGAGGTGACACACAATGCACGTCATGGGTCTGAGCCTCCTGCCAAGCTTCCCTCCCTCTATGGGGCAAGCAAGCAACGCAGCCACTCACCTCCCCGGTGTCAGGGTCCTTTGTGTGAGCCACCTCCAGAATTCGATCTACCTCTACATAGTCTGGGTTGAATAAATCCTCATCAGGCTGCAAGAGCAAAGAATAAAAAGAGAGGTAAGTTCAAGGTGATTTCAGAGTTAAACAGCTACAGAACATCTGTCCCCAGGATGCTGCTAGCTGTGCACAGCACACCAAGTGCCCTGGATGCAGGTACACGACATCTGTCTCTGGGCAGGGAGGACACAGGAGCCCTGCAGAAGGCAAAGTTCTTGCTTTACAGCGGCTGCAGGCTCCATGCTGCCCTTGCTGGGAGGGAGAAATGTCCTCTCCAGCCCATCTGGCCTCAAGGTACAAAACCCTGAGCTGTATGCTCCAGTTTACAGGCAGCATCCAGAGCTGGGACTGCCACAGCACAGAGCCAGACACAGCACCCGATGAACTCCACTCCCCTGCAAGGGATGACACTTCCATCTCTGTCTCTGCCTCTCTCTCCCCACCTGCAGCTCAGCAGTCGCCAGCAGCAACTGCTCCTGAGGCAAAGGCTGATCCTCTGATCAGGAACACCGGGGAGGAGCGGGCTTTAGAACAGCAGTGGTCCTCAGAGAGACACATCGTCTAGGGCTCAGGAAGGAGAAAAACCAGGCTTATGTGTTCGCAGCTCTCCAGGTCCGTTAGTCAGAGGAAAGAACGCTCCTTGCTAAACCATCAGTGGTACAGCGCGTTCCAATACACACTGGGAAGGGTAGACCCTGAACAGACTCGGGAGTGAGAAATCTGACACACACCCCCAGCCTTCCAACTACATCCATGGAGAAATTTTCAGTCGACTGGCCTTATTTACACTTGTAAGGGGCAGTTTGAGGAGATCCAAACTACCTCTGGAGCAGCAAGATAAATTATAGAACACCTTTCATATTAAACAAGATTAATCTGCTTACAGAGCAGAGCAGACAGGAGCTGCCCTAAGCCCAAGTATTTATAGCTCCCTCTCTCCCATAGCATCTCTGCTCCTCCAGGAAATCACCTCCAGCACTGCACGCTGCCCTCCTTCCCATCGAGCAACAACAGCAGGTTGGCTGTGCCTGCCAAGTGACATTTGTCACCCTGACCATACCTCTGCCAGTGACACCATGGGTGTTCAGGGCACTGTCATGGCCCCTTGGCTCCAGAATCCCCACCCACTCACCCTTTGTGTTGTGCCCTGATTCAAATGGAAGCTAAGGTGCCACGCTGCTGCCTGGCATGGCCATGGTGCCAGCAAGGGGGCACAGGCAGGGCTGTGGGCAGCACTCTGGGCTCACTGAGCTATGGCAGAGCTCAAGCAAGGCATAGCTGCACAGGGAGCCCTGCCTGCCCACCCCAGCCCTGAATTTTGGGCCTGGAGCTGGTGTTGCCTGGGCAGGGAGGTGCCAGAGGCAGAGCTTGGCTTGTGGCTTGTTCCGCCACCACACTGGGTCCCGCTGTGGCAGGGTCAGGCACAGCTGCTTGCCACACTCGGCTCTCACCTCTGTAAAAATATGCTTCATCTGAGCCTGTTTGTTCCGGAAGCGCTTTATCTTCTGCGAGATCCTGGGGTCCTTCTCCAGCTCCTCCAAAGTTGCCCACTTGCAGTGGAGGTAGGAGCTGCAGAGGAAAAAATAAATCAACAAAGCATGACCAAGGAGGCCTTTGGGCCCACTCCTGCCCACATGCAGACCGTAAGGGATCTCCCAGCACCCAGAGAACACCCAGCCTACAACTCGTTGTGTGAAACCCCAAACTGGAGGAACCCATGGCCCAGGCCAAGACGGAGCACTGTGGCTGCAGCAGCTTTCCTGCTTCCCACTGCCAGGGCTGGCTCAGGAACATGGAGCCGAGAGACAGGGATGCTGGGGCTGCAGCTGGGGATGGGATAAAAGTGGGAGCGCACAGCCCTCGCTCCTGCATGCACAGGGCCCGCTGCCACAGCACAGAGCACCACACCGCCACACGTACAAGTTCCTGTACTTGACGTAAAACTCCTCCATCTCAAACGCCAGGCCTCCGGGATGAGCCTGAAACCAAGGGAAGGAGAGTTAGAGAGCGTCCCACAACAGCAAGAGCGTCTCTGCAGAAACTGTGGGACACCCTCCGTGTCCTGGGGGCAGCCAGGCACTCCATGCCTGGCTCCAGGCAGGCCGAGCCCCACAGACAGCGAGGCCAGCCAGGCACTCGGTGTACTGCCTGCCCCAGAGGCTCAGTGGCCCTGGTGTGAGACCACCCTTGAAGCATGGGGAACTTGAACACCTCCTGGGCATCAACCCAAGTCTGACTCCTCTGCAGAGGCTTCTTGGTGCCCAGGACAGGAGAGGCACCACATCGATCCCCAGCCCAGAAAGGTGCCAGTCCGGGTACACCCCAGCAGCACCTGCCAAGAGTGGGTGCAAGGAACAGCACGGCAGCACCGACTGCTCCTACGTCTCAAATCCCTGCTGCGCAAGGCAGCCAGGTCTCATCCCTTCTCTGCCCAAGGACCTTCAGTCCCACCGACATCTTTGCCACTCACCTCCTTCTGCACCATCCTGGAGGCAAGGATCTTCTCGATGATATTGGCATCATCCTCGGGAGGCTCCTGGGGACAGGAGAGCAGAGCGCTGTTCACCCAGCTCATGGCGTGGCTTGGCCTCTGGCACCCCCCCGGCCCCTAAGAGCTGCCGGGTCCGCGCCCGGCCCAGCAGCAGGGACACAGCCCTGGGCGGCAGTTGAGGCAGCACCGGCAGCACCTCCCCAGGTGTAAGCAGCTCCTGGCAGCCCCTGGGCGACGCAGGGAGCCGCTGGCCAGGTCTTATTTACTGGCTTAACAACAGCACTGACTAATACCCACACCAAAGCCTTGTGAAGAGGGGAGTAGAGAGAGACATAGGAACACTATGAAAACAATTAGTGACCATTACTAATATCTGGCAGCTTTGCTAGCAACCAGAGGGAATGAGCTGCATGATCCAACACATAGACCAGCAGAAAGGAGCTGCCAGGACCCACCAGGAGCCAGCACTGAACCAGAGGGCAGACACAGGGCAATGAGGCCCAAACTGCAGCAACACC
>NW_010203128.1:24684-24885 GCF_000695765.1 Mesitornis unicolor
CAGGCTGGGCTCCTCTACACTCCGAGGCACTGATGGAGAGCAGCAATGAGGGCAGCAAACGATGACCTGGCACCTGGTCATTTGGCAGAGCCAAAATAACAGACTAACCTCATGGATAGGAGCTACAGAGACAGGAGCCAGAGGTGGGTATGGACAACGGGTGGGTCATGCCTTCAGGGAATTGTCCCGCTCCACGCCGTG
>NW_010203128.1:24916-26577 GCF_000695765.1 Mesitornis unicolor
CATCAAGCTGGACGCCTCTTGCCCCATCCCTTTGTGCTCTCACAGTCCCTGCCAAGCCAGCCTGCACCCTCCCAGATGGGCACACTCGCACCCCATCCTTGGGCTGGGATGCCCCGTTTCCTCGAACCTCAGCATGGACACCGCTGGGACACCCCGCGGGGGGCAGGACGCCCTGTCACCCCAGCCCCACACGCAGCCCTACCTCTGCCTGCCATGCCAGAGTAGAGGCAGAGAGCGCAGAGGTTCGCCCGGCTCCTAGCACAGCTATGGTCTCGCCGTCATCATCCACCACCTTGAAATCCAGGTCCTCGTTGTACTTCCTCCTCTTCACTTGCCGTCCCGAGCGGCGTTTCTGTGTACAGGATGAAAAGGGCAGTCATGGGGGAGATGGGCAGACCAAGCACCTCCTCCTCGCCTGGGCAGAGGAGAGAAAGCCCAGGGCTGCCTGATCTCCAGCCCACCCCCTGCCCCAGTGGGATGGAGGTGATGGAAAGAACAGGCAGCCCTTTGAGGTAAACCCATCACCACAGTGTTGAGGTCTCCATCAGTGTCTGACCAACATCGCCCCATCAGCCCCTGAGACCTGAAGCAGAGGAGCCCTGTGGAGACACCCACAGCTCCTCAGCCCTGCAGGGCCAACCTGCCTCCCCATGCTGTGCTGGGAAAGGTGAGCTGCCAGGAGCCATGGAGGAGAGGGAAGCTCAAAGCTGAGGGATGGTCAGTGCCCAGGACAGCAGCATGCACCCAACTCAGGGTCCCCAACCGATTTTAAACAGTGTGGCTGGCAGACCCCGGCTTCCCCTGGGGCTGGGGTCTACCAGATACACTGCTGAAAGTGCTCTCTGACTGCCGTGCCCCGGGGCCCAGCTCTTCTCCCACCCAGAGGCAGCCAGGATTTCCCTCACCAGCAGCCAGCCAAGGGCTTCAGACGTACCTGGCTGTCAGCAGACTCCGCAGACTCCTCTGGGCTCTGCACAGATGGGCTCAGGAGATCCTGATCCAAGTCCAAACTGTCCACTGGTATCTCATGTTTCCTCTTCCCTTTCTTCTTCTTCTCCACAGGGGTGTCCTTGCTACCAAGACAGACTGACAGTTAGATCTTGTCCTAGGGATCCCTGGGAGAGCCAGCAGGCACCCACACAGGGCTCTGCTCCCACAGGACCATCCAGAGGCAGCTCACAGCTCCTGGCCCCAGCACTGGGGATCCCCAGTTGGTGATGCTCACTAATCACCATCAAGTGTTTCCCCATCCAATTCCAGCACACTGGGATGAAAGGGTCCTCCCTGCCAAGGGAGCTGCCCCATGGGGGCTGTAGAGAAAGGGTTCAGGTCATGGCCAGCCCTCACTGCTCCTTCGGCATGGGGAGCCTGGATGCATGAGGTCAGGACAATCTGGACAGTGGCTGAGGTGTGCAATGAGCTGGGAGGAACCAGGACAGCGCCTCCCCTCCAGGCAGGGTGACCCCTTCCTCGGACCAGGAAGTCTCCTCAGTGCGGGCAGGTCCTACACCAGCACACAGCAGCCTCTGCCCCGGCTGGGAGACAGAGACAGGGACCTATGTCCAGGAAGATCTCCTCACCGCCAGTCCCAGCAGGTCAGAGCAGCGAGATGCCTGCTCCAAGCAGAGCACTCACAAACACACCCTGCACCAACGAGACGG
>NW_010203128.1:26616-44338 GCF_000695765.1 Mesitornis unicolor
GCCCAGTCTGAGGAGCACCAGTCACCCTGCTGGCTGCCCCCCATGCATGCCGCAGAGCCCTGCCAGGCCGTAGGAAACATTTACACCAGTGCTGAGCCAGAAGCTGCTTTGGCTCAGGGTTTGTCTTCCCTGAGCCACAGCACTGAGTCCCCTCCCAAGACAGCAGCAGAGCAGACGCTGGCCTGGGCCTTCATCCCGAGTGAGTTTCTGAGGAGCACCAGTCACCCTGCTGGCTGCCCCCCATGCATGCCGCAGAGCCCTGCCAGGCCGTAGGAAACATTTACACCAGTGCTGAGCCAGAAGCTGCTTTGGCTCAGGGTTTGTCTTCCCTGAGCCACAGCACTGAGTCCCCTCCCAAGACAGCAGCAGAGCAGACGCTGGCCTGGGCCTTCATCCCGAGTGAGTTATGTCCTGTGATCACCACGAACGTGGGGAGGACGCAGGTCCCAGACTTCCACCAGTGTAATGGTCCACCGTGGCATTCGCTGCTGCCCCCAATTGCTCTGTCTCACCAGGAAACTGTCCTCTGTGCTCAAGACACAGAGGGGATTTGGGCCTTGCTCCTGGTGAATCCCACCACCTCCCTGCAAACACAAAGCGTGCGAAGACACAGCCCAGCCCAGCGGCACGCTCAGGGTTAGGGACACCCGGCCCCCTGTCGCACCCAGCACCCACCACAATGTGTCTGCGCAAGGGAACGTGCCCAGGCAGCACCAGGGCAAGAGACACCCGCTCCCAGCATGCCCACCCATCCCTACCCTCAGCAAGGAATGCTGTCAGGGGAAGGATTTCCAAGAGCTGGTGCCTGTCCCTGGACTGAGCACTGTCCCCTTCCTCACTCACAGCCTCACCATCCGTCCCCTCCACATCCCAGACCAGCACAGCAGCAGAGGAATCGTTTTACCCCTATTTCAAGAGAAAAACCATGGCTTGTCTGAGACCACCAAAAACCAAGCAGTTAAAAATCTGCTGTTCCGGCCAAAAATGTCCTTGCTGTGCGCTCGCACTGCAATTAGAGGCTCTGAAAATGCACCGTGAGCACTGCTTCCACCCAAGCAATAATTCCCAAGATATTGATTTGCAAGTCACAATTAACAACTGCTTCATTCACGAACCAGTAGTTGGCTATGATTAGAAATAATTTAGAAGAAATGATGCCACCATTATCTGCCACTTAGAGGATTCCCAGCAATCATTTCATTCGCACGGAGCGCTCACCCCACCTGCTGCTCGCCTGTCCCTCCCCACGCTACCCCACGCTACCAGAACCCCCAGCCCACCTGCTGGTCTGGCCCGGGCAGTGGCACAGGGTCCGCAAATCCCTGCTCCCTGCAGAGCTGCCACGATGACACGGGTGCCTCCAGCCAGCAGCTGCTCCTCCCGTGGGTGGGTTTGCTGTGGCTGACCCAGAGGCTGAGGCACCAGTCCGAGAAGAGGCTCAAGGAGGGGCTGCAGAGGGGGGGAAGCTGCAAGGAGAACCCAAGGGCTGGACTTTCCAAGCAGCAGCAGTGGACTTAGGTCCTCCTGGAAGGTGCAGGTGAGTGGGAGGAAGCATCACGGGCTCAGGGCATCAGGAAAGCACAGAGCTTTGTGGCACTCCCAGACTCCCACACATGGTTTCTTCTGGCTGCATGACGTGTTACAGCATCAAGTGACCTCTGCACCGGGGCTCCACACACTGGCCCCTGGCACAGTGAGCAGATCCCCCTTCGCCCCCCTCCTGCTACCCCCAGACCCTGCTGTGCCTTTGCAGGAGGGGCTGGGGTCTCCACGTCTGCAGCTGGGGTTATCCCGCACAATCCCCATGCCTAGCAGTGAGTTGCCCACCAGTGACCATGGCAGGCCGCAGTCATGGGCTGCTTTTAGGCTCCCTGTGAAGGCACTGCTGGCAGCCAAGGGACCTGCCAGGGTGGAAACAAGCTCCTGGGTAAGAGCTGTGAGTGTCTCCATGGTTGGCTCTTCCCCAGGCTTCCCCTGCTTTGGTCTGGTCCCAAAGGTCCCACCACAGCAGTGGACCTCTGTGAACTGCCCACAGGGCAGTTTCTTACTGGTGGAGCAGAGGTGTCACTACAAAAAGCTGCTAGCTGCATTCATCACCCCAGGATCCTCCCTGGTCCCAAATGCTGCCTTTCCATGGGCTTCATCCTTTCCCCCTTTGCCTGCAGCCTCTCCTTCCATCTCCACCTCCAGCCCTCCCCGGGGCCTTGAGGAGCCCTTCACTCACCCTTCCAGAGCCCCAGGCTCCAGGAAGAGCAGCAGTGACAGCGCTGCACAGCTCAGGGACCCGCTGGGGACACAACGCCCAGCTGAGCTCCCCATCAGCCTGGTGTGGGACCTCTGCTGCCCCACACTTTCCTCTGTCACCAGCAGCCCACGCCAATGGCACTGACAGCTGCCCTGGCACCGGCTCCACAGCCCTGGCCTCTCCAGAATCTGGCTCTCAGCAGGCTCCAAAGGAGAAGCAGGGTTGTGGAGCCAGGAGCTCGGTCCTCGTCCTGCACACGCGTCCTGCGGGCAGCTATGGTGGAAGGGAGGTGGGCAGTTCCCACAGACCCTGGGATGCCCACACTGGCGACCGTTTCCAGAAAAGTGCTCTCAAGAAGCTCTACCGAACTGGTGTCTTCTAACAAAGAAAGGTTTCCCTGAAAAGTTCCCAGCTGGCTCCTGTATGAATCCCTTTACAGCAGAATTATATTCATCCTATGTATTATTTACAGTACATGTGGAGGGCCCAGTCCAATTGATGGGCCTGCTTTGTACAGGACTCTCCAAAAACACCTGACAGACAAGAACAGATCTGCTCTGCTATCTGCACACATTCTCAATTAAAAAGAAACCAGAGCTAAGAAATAAGAGCTCCAGGCTAATCAGCCTGTTAATTAAAAGGCTGAGGAATTACTGAGGTGGTGGTGTCAGGCTGTGCAGTGCAAGGGAGTCCTCAGGCCTCTCCCCTCTGCCAGCACAGCTCTGCAGCTGCAAGGGAGGGACAGGTCCTGCTGCCCAGGAGAGTGGCAGGAGATGCTATGTGCTCCCCCTGCTCCTGAACCTGAGACGGGGGAAGGCTGCTGGCCCTAGGCAAGCAGGGACCATCGCTTGCACAGACAGCCCAGCGTCAGGCTCCGTGTGCTCACATACCCATTGCCCGGGCCCCAAAACAGGTATGAGAGGCCCTCTGCCACACGACTGTCCTGGTGACTTCCCTAAGGTCCCTCTGCCCTCCAAGACACTTGGCACAAAGGGCAGGCCAAGGAGAGGTCAAGGTTCTTTGGTCCTCTTCTAGGTCTGGGGTCTCACAGGGCTTCATCCCCAAGAAGACACCCGTTTCCCCCGCCTCTGCATGGCTGCAGAGCTCATCCCAGCCCCCTGAGCAGCACGTCCACCCTTCAGCACAAGGAACCTGCACATCCTGCAGTGGGGTGGCCCAGCGCAGCTCTCAGCCAAAGCTCCTGCGAGCCACAGTCCTGTCCACACCAGGCACAGAGACAAGGTCACACCACCACCCACCTGCTCTTCTTGGGTCTTGCTCTGGGGGCAGGCTCAGAGCCACACTTCTTGTCTTTAGACTCCTTGGGGGCTTTGGGTTCCCGAGGCTTCCGGGGCTTCTTGGCCACCTCCCTCTGCTTGGGCTCCTTCAGTTTCTTGGGCTCCTTAGCCTTTTTAGGCTCTTTTGGTTCTTTAGGCTCTCTCCTCCTCTTTGGTTTCACCTCCACAGCTACTTTTTCTACCCCTTCCTGCTCTCCCAGATCCGTTTTCTTCCGTTTCTTCTTCACTCCAGTGCCCCCGCCCCCACTGTCCTGCATCCCGTTCTGGGTGCTCGGCCGCTTCTGGAGAGCCCCGTCGGGCTCCTTCTCCAGGCACTGGCACTGGCCGCGTGTGTCCGTCACCGTCACCTGGCAGGGGACCTCGTCCTGCTCCTCGCTGCTGGCAAAGGGGTCCTGTGCCTTGCACTCCCAGGCATCCGACATTGGGGAGCAGCTCAGCACTTTGAAGCTTGGCGGCTGCAGAGAGAGCAGAAAGGCAGCATGAGAAGCAAATGCCACATATAGGAATAGCAGGCACTCTGTCTAGGGGGAACTGCAGCCCCAGCGAGGCTCTAATCACCCCAGTGTAGCACAAGCAATGTCCCTCGACACACGAGGGACTATGGCTAACGGCCACCACTCGCAGAAGCAGCTCAAAGGAGAGGACCCCCCTTCCCTGCCCGATGGCGGCTGACGGGTTAGGGTAGTCTGGCGGTTCCCCACCAGTCCACGCAGGCCCAGCATGGAGGCAGCTGCCCCCCTGCTCTGCCCCCAGCACAGTCCTGCCTCTGGCCACATGCTCCACACCCCACTCAGCAAGACCCACAGTGGGCCATGTGCCCTGGCCACCCCCTGCCTGCTGCCCTGAGCCAGGGATTGTCCCAGCAGGGCAGGGAGAAGGAACTAAAGGACACCTTGCAGTCCCTGGCAACAAGAAGCAGGCCCCCAGCTCTGCTCAGGGCAGAAGTGGGGGCTGCACCGGTGCCTTTCCTGGGAGCTGCTGGGCACCGGTGCTCTCTCCAGCCCAGGAGAGTGGAGCTGCTCTTCCTGCTCCAGCTCTTACTTTACTTCTTGAGAACTTTCCAGCACTGAACACTGAGGAATTCAGCTGCCTCTCTGGTGCACTCCACCAGAGAACACCACAGCAAGGCCCAGCTATGTCTGTGATAGCCCAGCCTCCTGACCTCAGCGCCTCAAGACCAGCCCAGGCCAGCTGGGGGGTCAGGGGACAATTTGAGGAAGGGAGATGTGGGTGATAATTCGTAATGGGGACGAGAAACATCCCTTGCAGCAGCTGCCAGACAGAGAGAGAGCAAGGGATGCGCAAAGGGCTGGGCAGTAGCAGAGCTGCGTGCACCAGGGATGGGTACAGTGATGTGTTGGGCTCCACTTCAGCTGCTCTACCAGTTGGCTCCATCCCCAGAACCCAGCACAGGCAATGCTTGGCCCTGCCTGCGCTCAGCCAGCCCACTGCACCCTCTCCTCTGCCTGCGATCAGAGGATCACCGGAGAGCAGCTGGGGACATGGCCAGCACCTATCCCTCACGGCACTGGTGAGAGCTTACTGGGCACCCGAGCTGGCCTCTGCCCGCTGTCCCAGCAGCACGGCCGCTCTGAGCTGCTTCCCCAGCCCCGCAGTGGGAGAGCAAACCCCACGGCCCGTGCAGGAGATGGCAAACTTCTCACCCACAGCCACTCGGTTAACTCCTCCTTTCAAAGCATGGCGATCAAGGGAAGCTGTGGCCACCCTCAGCCTGGCTCACGCCGCGGGGCTGGCAGATCAGCGCCAGAGTCAGCCCAGCAGCGTGACCAGGGCTGGAAAGCTGGTCCTGCTTGGCGGCCATTCCTGGAGACACTGAGTGGGGCTGAGTCCCTGCCAGGCCCATGCTGCCATCCTGGAGGTGGCACTCAGAATGTGCTGGCAGTGGCGTGCCTGCAGGGACAGCAGCCGCGCTCACTCAGCACCCTGTGCCCTTGGCTGCCCCAGCCCAGGGCTGCTGGGTCCTTCACAAGCCACTTCCCTGGTGTTGAGGTGCCAGTGACTCTGGCAGCGATGTCCTAGCCCCACAGATCCCCAGTGCCATCAGACACCCCAGAGCTGTGGGAGAGAATGCAAACATTTACATCCTGTGTGCTGGGGACTGGACCCTGTTTGGGGTGGTCTGGGTGGAGGGCACTCTGTATGCTCCAATTTCTGATTTGAATTAGACGGAAGCATTAAATAAAACAGCCTGCCAAGAGGAAAAGACCCCCGGCGACCCTGCAGCCACCAACACACGGGGCTGTGGGCCTGTCTGGCATCTGCTGGGCAAGCTGCACCAGCATCTCTGCCCTGGCCCTGCTGCTGGTCTGCCCCAGCAACCTGGCTGGGATGGGCAGAGCAGCTGTCCCGTCACAGGGACAAGCCATCAGAGTGCACCTATGCAATTAAGGGGAACCTATTCTGAGCTGGGAGAAAATCAGCACTAGAGATGACACCTCTGAGCCCACAGGCTGAGCAACAGGACCAGTCCCAACCTTTGCATTCCTCAGATCTTGCAAGCTGGGGATGAGCTGGAACAATTTACTGGATTAGCTACAAAGCTCACAGACACCCAAGAGCCTGGATCTCCTTTTGCCTCTGTGCTGAACAGCAGCCAAGTGCAGATACCAGACAGAAAGCAAATCTTCAGCATCCTTGCACAGCAGGAGGGTGAACTGCTCTTCCCAGCCACTGCTTGTGGCCCTGAGTCTCACAAGGGGCTGCTCGCATCCAGGCAGGCCTCCCAACGAGCAGCAGGTCTGATACCGCAGCTCTGGTGCTGCCCAAGAGCAGGCAGTGTCACCTGCCCCACCGGAGAGGGGTACCCCACATCACCCACAGCACTGGGCCAGGACTGGGCTGCGACTGGTGCTGAGCGCCCGGAGCAGCTCTGTCCCCAACAGCCTGTGCCTGGGGGAGCTGAGCCCCGACGGCCAGGTATGGGCATCTGGGTTCCTCTCGTCATGTGCATCAGCAACACCCAGCAAACCAGTGTGGAGTAGAGAGTGCCAAAACCAGCTCATGATTTTCACCGTTGCACACCAGTCGAGTGGTCCAGAGTTCCCCCCCACCCCATCTGCTGTCTGCAACTACGGCTCCAACCCAGGCTATGGAGCCCAGGAGGTCCAGCTCACCACTGGCATGGCCACTGCCCAGCAGGAGCCCCCTGCCCACTGCACAGGGCAGGCTGACCAAGCTGTCAGCAGAGCAGGCCTCAAACCGTGACCTACTTTGTGGTGTGTGCCTCGTGCCTGCATTGTGCTGCTCAGGCAAATCAGAAAGGGCGTTTCAGTGATTGCTGATGAAGAGATCCCAGCCTGCCACAGTCCCTGCAGCTAAAGAAAGTTGAATGCGTTACAGAAACAACCATGAACTGTCGGAAGGTTTGTGAAAACGCAAGCAATCCTCCTGCTCCTCCTGCATCACCTCTTGGCTCCCAACAGACCCTCCAGCCTCTGGGCAAGCCCATCATGGTGGGAGCACAGCCCAGCCCACCTCCCAGGCAGCACCACAGGCCCACAGGTGCAGCAACGCTGGTGCTTTGCCATGGGATGCCCTCCTCTGTACGGGAAGCAGCGCTGGTACCAGTCACCAGCACTTGCCTGCAGCTGGAGCAGCCAGAAGCTGCTGGCACTGGCCCTGCTGTGAAAGGGCCATCAAACACCAGCCTATGGGACCCAGCAGCTCAAGGCCAGGGCTTGCCCAGGTGGCAAAAGCACAGAGGGGCAGGGAAACCAGGCTCCTCCACACCAACCGTGGGCAAGGTACTGCCAGCCCCAGCAACCCTTCTGCACCCAGGGCTGCTTGGTTTGTCCTGAGGGGAGAAGGCTCCATGGCATGTTCCTACAACTCCACGGGAAGCTTCTGCCATCTACACAGGACTGTGCTGCCAAATCTGCAGTCAGAGCTCGGCACGCTGCTGCGAGCCAGAGAATGGGCTTTTCCTACTTCCCCTTGATGAGGTTCAGTTTACCCTGGCTTCTCATCAATAGGAAAAGCCTGAGAAAGCAGTGCCAACATTATCTGTGCCCCCGCATGGCTTGCCTGTGGCAGCTCGGCCAGTGCTTTCAGCAGGCAGGAGCACACTGTCCCCATCAGCTGCTGCCCTGGTGCCGCAGGGAACGACCACCTCTGCTTCCAAACAGTGAGGAGCTGCAGGCCTGTGTCACACCGACGGGGACACAGCACCGACGGGGACACAGCACTGCAGGGAGCTCTGCTGCAGCAGCCGCCTCCAGGCTGAGTGGCCTGAGACACACGTCTCCACCAGCCATCAGGCTGCCCACAGCTCTGCCCAGGGAACCGGCCACCGCGTCTGCAGCAACATCCAGCAGCCACACACTATCACCTTCAGACTCCCTTCACGGGGGAGAAACACATCCAGCTTCAGGAGCCAAAACCTGGCAAATGGTAGCCCCAGGGCGCTCGCTGCAGCAGCAGGGGGCAAGGCAGATTCCCCTTGGCTGCTCTGGACCAGGCCAATGCTCTGCCCACAGCAGGGCACCCATGGGGCAGGGCAGGCTCTGCTGCCCGGGGCAGGCTGGCTACGGCTGGGAGCTCCAGCAGCAGGGCTGCACCCAGACCACAGGGCTAACGAACAGCAGCATGAACCCACCTGTAACCATAGGTGCCAAAGCACCCAGCAACACTCAGTGCCACACAGTGATCAGGCTGGGGAAAAACTCTCTAGTTTTGTTTAAGTCATGCTGCCCTCCTAAGTGGCTTCCTGTCCTCAAGGTGTGCAAGCACACAGGAGGATTTTCTCGGCACCTGCTCTGTCCCATTCACTGTTGGACTGCTCTCCATCACATCCCTTCCCCACAGAGCTCTCGGCCCAGCTAAGGCGCAAGTGTCAAGTCACCCTGTCCTGGCTGGGCTGGGCCAGCACTCAAACCATCCGCCTTATCCTCCTCTGCACCTCTCCTAACCCCACCAGCTCTGGGGTGGCAGCACGCAGGACCAGAGGTACCTCAAAGCTGCAGGAGGGTTTCTCTGTCCCTTATCCTCTTCTGAAATGCTGAACGCACCTCTGGGACAACCTGCAGGCAGGTGCCAACCCTCTGCCAGCATCTTACTCCAGGAGCAGGGACAGCCCCGAGCGAGGGCACATGCATGGCTGGCTCCCCATAGGCATTACCTGGCACATCTTAAGACTTTCCTCCAACTCTTCAGGCTCCATTTCCAATTCAGCATCTCAGATGATTGCAGGAAGCAGCTGGCTCTGCACCATGGAAGCAGAGACACTTTTCCTGTACTTTGCTTCCTATTCTTTAACCAGTCATTAATTCACATCAGGACAATGCTGACTTCTTTAAAACCATTCAGTGAGAAACTGGGAGCCCACGAGCACTGCCCCAGACCAGACCAATCTCACCCCCGTGACCTGGTCATCTTTAAAGTCCCCAGCAGATTGCAAGGACTAACTTCACTTCTCCAAAGCCATGCTGACTATCTACCAGTGCAGTACTTTCACAGATAACATGTTTGTTATAGTTCCTAATGATTTACCCAATACCCAAGTAAACCTCTAATTCCATATTTGCTACACCCCTCCCTTCCACGGACATGGCCCTGATGGGCAACCGCCCCTAGTGCTGTTTATTAGTGATTCTCAACATCTCATCAGGCCCCTTCACAACTCTAGAGTAAATAACATCAAAGCCTGGCAGCTTGTTTTACTTTGCTCAAAGATGTCTTTATCAACCCTTTAATGTAAGGGCAACTTTCCAGTGTGTCATCCATTAGGGACGCTCGGGGAAGGGAGCTGTTCTGCCAGTGTCCCATTTCCAGAAGCACTCACTTCACACCTCAACCGCTTATTTACCCTGTGACTCATCCTAAAGGTTTTTTCATCCTGAGATATTTGGGGAAACTGTAATATTAGACCCTGTGCCTTCAGCAAGCAGTTCCTACAAATCCTTTTTGTCCTGCCTTGTTAGAGGTTTACTTTTAAATTCCCAGAATATGTGTCCTCCTTCTAACTAAAGAAACCCATCATTTTACATGGCCATCTCCCCACGCAGGTTTGTTGTTTCTGGGGTACTTTGGAAGTGGGGGGAGCAGACGACGACTTCCAGGTTTTGGTAGGTGATGCCCATCTCTGAACCTCTGGTACCGGACCCATCATTCTCCACACACCCAGTACACTTTTCATCCTTAGAGCTGTGCCTTTGCACTTTTTTTAATATATATGATTGTCACAATTTTACATCTTCAGAATACACTTTCATTTAATGTTTGTACATTTCTTTTTATTCCCAGAAGAATCTCCTATAAATTACATTTCATACAGGAAAGCAAGTCCCTCAGCAGCAGCTGGAGCACTAAGTCTTGTCCCACGCGTGTAACTACTGTCAAAGAGAAGGTCAGGGGAAAAGATGTTTAAAATCTCCCCAGAGAGCCGTGAAGGCTAACAGAGCACTTACAATTGCATGATCCCTTTAAAAGGGCAAAGCCAAGCTTAGGGTGGGCCTTAACGGTATGGTTCCTTAACTTAACTGTTTCATTTCATTTCTAGTCCCAACTTGACTTCACTTACCAGTTTTTATTCAGGACTTGGAGGGAAAACATCACCAGGAGACAGGAGGCAAAGCGGCTCCTGCCCCTGGTGCTCAAAGGGCCTCCTGCCCTCTTCCAAACTGCTGAGCCTGTGAGATGCCCTGGCCAGGGGGGTCAGGCAGCACCCCAACCCCATCCAAGCCCTCCAGCAAAGAGCAGAACTGGGCTACCCGGGACCTGAAGCAACAGTTTAAGAACTCCACTTGTCTGTGTGCAGGGATTTTAGCAGCAGGGAAGTTCAGCAGCATTTTCCCCACGACTGCCCCAGCCCAGGGCTGGTGGCACTGCTTGCTGGGCCCAAAACCCTCACCCTCACCCTGTCTGCGCCAGGGACCTGTGAGGGGAACAGCAGAGAAGAGGAACAAGGGGGAACAGCAACTGCAAAGAGATGAGGAGAGCAAGAGAGAGGGAACTGGGTACAGGGAGAGGGCAGCTAGACAGGGGGCCAGGATGACATGAGGATGTTATATGGGATGAGAGTCCTAAAGGAGCACATGAGAATGGGGAACAGCAGGCAGCTCTGGGTGAAGACAAGAGAAAACTGCGCCCAAGCACCTAGGAGAGGTGCAGCAGAAGGGGTTGGGCTTGGCTGGGTGAAGCAGCAGATCCCGTCCCCTGTGCCCAGCCAGGAGGGAACCATCACACGCCCAGAGTCCCGCTCCCCCCACGGCCTCAGACCATGTTACCTTCCCTGCCTCCGGCACATCTGGACTCCCACCCCATAGCTGGGCAGCCTGGCATCACTGCCCCATAAAGGTGGCACCGATTACACAGCATGCACGCTTGCCATGCGATGTCTGGAGAGGTGGGCGCAAGGTGAGGCTCCCCAGCCCCAGCAGCAGCAGTCGCAGGCCAGCACTGCTGGGAGGGGTGATAGGGATGATGCAGACATCGCACTGGCACTGCTGGGCGTCGGGATCTCCTGGCCAGCCAGCATCACTCCTGATCCATACCTCACAGCACAGCATTCCCTGCAAGGCAAAGCTCTGTCACAGCCTTGGAGTTTGAACCACAGCTCCATCCTGTGAGGAGGCCATGGCTGAGCCCTTCTCATGGTCATCGCCCAGAGCAAGGCCAGCTCCCCTGGCTGCCAGGCTCCGACAACACCCACACAACACGCTCTCGCCAGGCAAAGTGACCAGAGCCAGCAGCAGCGGCCACGCCACTTTGCACACACGTGCCAGCACCATTCACCCCTACTCGCTGCAGACTGGGCCAGGAGAAGCAGGACACCTCCACAGAAGCCCCACATTTGTGTCTATGGCATGGCTCAAACCCCACAGAGGTCTGTCCTATACATGGAGTGCCCATGGGGACCCTGACTGCAGGGTCATCAAAGGTTTCCACGCTCTTCAGACAGAGGCCGACGTCTGGGGGCTGCCCAGCAACTCAGCCGCTCGGTGTCCCCCTGTGGCACTGACCGAAGCCCCCAGCCCGGCTGCTGCTGCACCAGCAGCTCGAGATGGGCACCATCACACAGCTCTGCCTCCCTGGCCCTGCGACGCTGTCAGCCACCAGCCCAGTCTGTGTGTGCAGCCCGTGGCAGAGCCCCACAGCGGGAGCGGAGAAGGCAGCTTCTTCCACATATGGCGTTTTAGCAGCCAGTGGAGCCACCCTCTCCAGCAGCTGCAATCCCCACCGGTGGCGTGCACAGCGCGGGCTGTTATATTCTAGTCACTGGCTGTCCACACCCCTTGCTTCCAGCTCTTCATGTAATGCAGCAGAAGCTAAAAATACACAAGTACCACCCTCCATCATGTCTTCGAGCAGGCTCTGCAGTCACCATGGGATGTGGATGTGTGTGACGGAGGTGGGGCCTGGCTCCATTCCCAAGACGCAGCCCTCAACAATTACAGCTGGGGAGCTCTGTGCCATGATGGAGCCAGTCCCGGCAGCAGACACGCGTGTGTCCCCACCACCCTGGCGCAGGGCATGGCAGGGCAGAGGGCTGGCCAGGCTGTCCTCCCCGCTTAGTCCTCTCTGGCAGGGCAGGAAAGAGGAGGGCTTGTGCTGCCAGAAGCGGCTGCAGGGCAAGGAGCCCTCAAGACCACGGGAGAGGACCAGGACCAGTGCTGCTGGCTGTGGGTGGAGGAGCAGGGCACCCTGAGAGCTCACCACTCCCTGCTCTGCATCCATACAGAGCAGAGCAAAACTTCTCCATGCACCCAGCACCGAGGCTCATCACATCCGACAGTTTCACCGTGACAGAAACAGCCCAAGATGGGCCAGGAGCCCATGGACACAGCCTGGGACAGAGCCACGAGTGCCCTCAGGCTGGGGAGCCCCCATTCCCCTGCCCCAACTTCCACTGCTCAGGACTCTGCTCCAGCCACAGGGAGCTCCAGTAACAGCCCTCAGCAGCGTTTGGAGCAGCTGAGACATCAAAGCTCACATTTCACTTAAAACGATCCACAAAATTCAGGAAAAACCTTCATTTTATGCAGTCAGTGCTTGCAGCAAAGGCAGGCAGAGCTCCCTCAAGATGCTCCTGGGGGCCTGCACGCCCTGACGTGTCCCCGCTGCGAGGGCTGCACAGCAGCCGTGTGGTGCCCGCAGCCCCAGGCTGCTCCCCACTGCCACCCCACGCCTCAGCCCTGCACCACGGGTGATCCAGCCATTCCCACTGCCTCCAAGTCTGGGCTGAGACGCCAGAAGAGCCCTCCAGGAGATGGCAGGAGCTAAGGGGTCACAGGGCTTCCCAGCATCTCCTTTTCCAAAAGGCAAGCAATGCTGCTCTGCTCCTGTAGCCTGTGCGGGATGGGAGCATTTCCATGGCTGCAGAGTAAGATCTTTGGGCACCGGGTTTCAACTACATTTATTTTAGTTCAATACTCCTCAGGTTATTCAAGAAGTCACAGCTTGGCAGAAATAAGCAGGAGTAGAAGATCCTTCAGTGCCCAGGGAGAAGCAGGACACAGACAGGAGAGGCCGCCCAGGGAACGATGGTGCTGCTGAAGCCCTCAGAGAAAACCCATCCCTCGCCATGGCTCCCTGGGGTAGCTGGGCACCCCTGTCCCACCTCCACCAGCAGACAAGGCGCCCTGGCAGGAAGTCCCAAAAGTCACAAGGCAAGTGACAGGTTTCACGAGTTAGTCACAGCTCGGTGACAAATCCACCAGATTTTCATGCATTACTAAGGAAGAAGAGTCGTGCAAACACAGACCCTGCCTGCACTAACAACAGCCTCTCCTCTGGTGCAGCAGCCGGCAGTGCCCAACCCAGGCCAGGCAGAAAGGGGAGCACTGCTGCGGGGGCACCACGGAGAGGAGCTCCCCTCAGGACAGCGAGACCCCAGCTCTCCAGCCCAAGCTTTGTAATCCACTGGTGGTAGGCACAGGCAAGCCAAGGCAGCTGCTTGGGGCAGTCACAGATGTGAGACAGGAGAGAGCATGGCCACAACCCATTCCCAAAGGAAGCTGACAGCTCTCCTGCCATCCCGCACCAATATGAAGGGTGCCAGCATTCTGCCAGCCCTTGCACCTATGGGGCTGAGCCCACACCTCCATAATGACCAAGACAGCTTGTGCAGGTGAGAGGCTGGCAGGGAGACACGTAGGGAAATGCATGGCCCTCGAGAGCCTGGGGAGCCACAAAAGCACCTCATCTTCTCCAGAGAGGCTGCTCAATGGACTTCTGAACGCAACAGACGTAGATCCAGCCCTACTCTTCCTTGCTCACGCTGGCATGCCTTTATCCCCCTCCCAGACCCTATCTACAGGGGCAGTTACACAAACGTGTAGCTTTGGCAGCTAAACCCTCTAAAATCTCCAGATGCTGGGGGAGGACGGTTTTGCAGTGCTTAAAACCCACATCACTTCTGCAATCTCATTTCCACAGCAGCCAAACCGACTACATCAGTTCAACAGTGGTGGGAACTCCTTACCTGGGTTTTGCTACCAGAGAAGAGAGATCCCTCACCGTGCCCAAAGCGCCCGCTCTGCCCCAGGCCTTCCCCTGCGCTGGCAGCAGTGACCCAGCGGTGCTGGCGCCAGCCCTGCCGCACGCCCCTGCTCCTCCTCACCTTCAGCCTGGCTCTGCTCCACAGCATCTTTACTCACTGCTTCCTACAGCACCGGTGCTCTGTACTCACACTTTCCTATATCCGCCGAGTTTGGCCCGCTGCAAGTTCATACCAGCACACTCACCTTTCCAAGCCCTTCCCTCCCGTCCTCCTCCCCATTAACCCACCACAACAGCACAATCTGCAGCTGCCCTGAGCAGCACGAAGACACTGCCTCAGAGCCGGCCAGAAACGGCACCAGCTCGTTCTCCGCAACAGATTTATGCCTTAGCTCAGTGTTCAATTTAATGGTTTCCCATTAAAAGCAGCACAGACACAAATCAGCTTGGGGTGGACCCGTGTGTTTTATACCTCTGGCATATTTCACACTGGCAGGCAGAGCAAGTCTCCATGCACGTAACAGGTCCTTTCCCCTCATCAGAGCACCGATGGCCAGGTCCTTCCTCCGGGAGCGGTGGTAGTTATGATCTGATGCAGCAACTCAGAAATGGCAGCTTGGTGGGACTGGATTATTTCTGAGCAAGGGAAGATTCTCTGGCCAAGCTCTCAGAGCCCCGCAGATGTGACCTTGCCCAGTGTCCCCGCTGGTGTTAGTCCTGGAGCATCATCTTATGAGCAGTAACCACAGCAAACGTGGTATGGTAATACATACGCAATGAGATTCAAACAAGAACCAATACTGGGGACTTTGAGGGAAAAGAAGGGTTGCTCCTCCACAGGGAGCAGAGCCGAATCAAGAGCATTTCCATTACTGGAGATAAACCCCAGCTTGTTCAGTTGCCCACATCAGACTCATCATTTACAGCCCTGTCTGGAAATGCAAGCCCCCCCACCACCACCACAGATCAACTGCAGCAATTCACACACTCAGGACATGGTCCCCAGGCCTTGCCAGCTGAGTTGGGAGAAGGAGAGGGGGTCACAAGCCTGCTTTTCTTTTTTCTGTATTTTCATGATCATCAAATCTGGGATGAATGTTATTTCTGCAAGACACAACACACAAAAAGAATTCCCAATGAAGAGACTGGTGAACCTGACGTACTCCAGCCTCCCACATCAGCCCACCAAGAGGCCGAGCCAACCCCAGTACCGGTCAGAGCAACGAAGCTGCAGGAGTGAAACGCTCTCAGGGACAAATCTGGGGACACGTGCTCTGCTGGAAGGGACCCCCACCACACACCTCCCTGCGGCTCGGTGCCACCTGAGCCCTGCCCAGCAAGACCAAACTCACAGCCACAGTCTCAGCACGAAGTGGTGCACCCAGAGCTAGCAGAGACATGCTCCACCTCCCCAAAGCCCAAAAACCACCGCAGGCACTCCTCAGATGCGTCGGAGGCTGCCAACCCTGTGGCAGCAGAGGGAAGCAGTAAACAAACCAGGCTCTGCCAAGCATTGATGACAGCAGGAAGAGACTGCAAGAGGATGCAGGAGCTTGAGGCAGGAGCTAGATGCAGGAGGTCGAGGCAGGTTGTGAGCCCTGTAGCTCACATTTTGAATTGTGAGCTGCTAGGGGGATGAAGATGGGGCAAGCAAGGAGGCGGAAGAGCCGTGCTGGTGGACCCCATCTGCCCCACAGGCCGCAGCAGCCCTTGGAGCAGCACCATGGCTGCCCCTCAGGCCTGCACCCCCACAGCACAGGAGGCCGCTGTGTGAATGGCACCCACCTCGCAGCCCGCAGGAGGCGGCGGGGCTGCAGGCAGTGGTGACTCCCCCACACCAGTCCTGGCCGCAGGGGCTGCAGTCGCAAGTCCAGCTCTAAGCAGCACCTTAGCGCCAGAGGCAGAATTGCCCATGCGACCAGGTCCCCAGAACGTCCCCCACCGGAGCAGGGGAACAACAAGGGATCTGTGGCGATGCAGCACCCTGACAGCTCTCTGGGGCCAAGATCGTTCCTCCAGGCTTTCTGTGCCATGGCTCAGCACCCTGGCTCAGCCAGTGGCACCTTTTACCCGGCCTCACCCTGGCGGCTGCAGCTCCCTGCAGAGACACAGCACCCAGCACATCCACGGGGAGCCAGCACCCGCGGGACGGGCTGGCTGGGGAGCAGACACGCACTCACCCAGGCCACGTTTCACTAGGGACTGGGTGTAGGTTGGACACTGCCAGACACCGGAGAGAGCTGAGCTCACGGATGCCCTCCAGCCGGTGCTGTGTCGGTAGAAAGGCCAGGAGCAGCCTCGCCACACGTGGGTCAGGATCCAAAACAGCACCGATCCCGGGTGGACAGGGTATTGCTGCAGCACCACTGGTGGCGAGCAAATGCCAAAATAAACACCTGGCTACAAGTTCCTCAGCACAGGGCTAGCCCACACTGAAGTCTGTCATCCTGTGGCCTACAAGAGCTTACTCCTGTCACTCAGCTCTGGGTTTTCGGGACCTTTTCTTGTTAAAATAAAACAAACATCATACATTGTGGATCACACACATTTTAGTGGCCCTGCTCCCAGCACACTCACCACTTCCTGTATGGTGGCAACACAGGCAGCTGTCAGCAGAGGGCCGAAGGATGCCATAAGCTTGGTGCCACAGCGAGCGCCCAACCTGCCACCTTTCCATGGAGAATTCAGCTGCTGGGCCCTGCTGCCATCAGCCTTGGTGGCACAGTCTGACAGCCCTGGCCGCTGCTCCCACCCGCTGCTGTTTTAACAACATCCCACCGGTGGCACCGAACACTGGGGCTGGGCTGGGATCAGAGCATACGGCACAGCGGGATGATGCCTGCAGGCAGGGGAGGGCAGCCAGGGCTGCGGGCAAGCTGCACAAGGGAATGAGCTTTACCCCAGCCATGCCTCGCTTCTTGAGCCTCACCTCTAGCAGCAGGCAGCCAGATGCAGGCTCTTCACCAGCACAGCAAGCAGGCAGCTGGTGCACCCCACAAGCCCAGTGCTCCCAGAGCGTCTGTCCAGAGCAGAGATGTTCCTGGGCTCTCCAGCAGAAAGGAGAGCCAGGATCCTGCTGCCAAAGCAGCCCTGTGCCCGCAGCCTGCCCCTCTCCTTCCCAGGGCACCATGGGACCAGGCTGGAGCAGGCTGGGCTGCCCATTCCTAAGATCTGCTTCTCCCAGGGAGCACACAAGGATTTGGCTTCTCACAAACAACTTTTACCAGGTTAAAGCCACCACCAGGGAAGGGCTTACGCGGCTCCCGAGTACAGCAGGCTGCAGACCACCTCTGGCTCTAGAGGTTTGCAAGAGGCGCGGCAGAAGCCCAGCCGCTGGGCTAGCCAAGCCACAGCCAGCAGCACTGGCACGCAGCAGAGCAGGAGGAGCTCTTGGCCAGCCCTCTGGCACGCTCTCAATGAGCACCGGGGTGAGAGGGAACAAGGGCACGGGTTCAAGAAAGGACACGGGAGAACAGAACATGGGAAGAGGCTTCTCTGTGGCTGAAGCAGAGCGGTCATTTCCCAGCACTCACCTTTCTTCTACTCAGATTCACACCCATGGCTGAACCGTGGGAGGTCACAGCCAAACCCCGGGAGTGCACAGCACCTGCCCCGTCACCCACAGGAGGCTGGGAACGGGCCACGTCCCCTCTCCTCTAGGCAGCAAGGGCTGCCCATGGCTGCAGACGGAGCTGCTCTGGCCCTTGGCAGGGACAGAGCC
>NW_010203128.1:44403-56135 GCF_000695765.1 Mesitornis unicolor
GGGACAGGCAGGAACGGAGCGGGCAGACCCGCCTCTCACCCAGCGCCTGCCCTAAGAGCCAGGAGGAAACAGGTCTTCCTGTCCCCACAAATAGCAGCTCAAACGTGCCAACTCTACATGGCATCATCCGCTCGGTTCATGTCCTGTCGCTGGCAGAGCACGGCTGCTTGGCACAGCAACAGCGCCAGGGCCAGGTCAGCCCCAGGGCAGAGCAGTCCCAGACCACCAGTAGACCAGGTCCCTCAGCAGCAAACCAGCTCTTCTCTACACTCCACCCTGGTTCCAGCTGGTGACAGGCACACGACAGTTCCACTTCCACTGCACTCCTACGCATTTCCATAGCGTTGGAGCCAGTGCAGGCATCTGTCTTGATAAAACAAGGCTAGGACACCAGTTAGAACCAGAGGAGATAGTTTAACACAGACGCCTACTCTGACCATGTGCAAAGACACCTGAGTGCAAGGAGAGGCCCAGCAAAGCCACTGCAGGTGTCAGGGGAGTGCCCAGTCTCCTGCCTGCACACAGTGAGAGGCACCTCCAAGGATGGCAGCATCCCAGGTCTTTGTGGGGCCATCCCAGGACATCCTGGGACATCCCAGGTCCTTGTGGGGCCCTGCTGCAGCCCCAGGTGACATGCCACCCTGGTTTGTGGGTTCTGTGTTAAACTGTGCTGGCCAGGGTCAGAGTCACTGCGGCCAGTTGTGAGCCCAGAGACCAGGGAAGCTCAGGCACTGAACACATCATATTGCCCATAATCTTGTGGAGCAGGCACGTCCTGCCATCACCTCTTAGGGGATGAGCTAGAGAGGAGGAAAGGGACACGTTCATGTCTACACGGTGCCTTTGCCTGCTGCATCCAGAGCATCCTGCCTGGCCTCAGAGCCAGGAACTTGTCCAGCATCCTGAAGGGAAACATGGCACCTGCCAGGGAGCACCACCATGCTGGCATGCAGATATATACCTGAGAACACCATTTAACTAGCCATTTCCATGCTAATTAAGTATTTGCAGATTAAAGAGAAACTCTAATCTCAAATGAGACAGCCCAGTTTTCTAAATGAGTTTATAGTTTTCATATGGAGATCAACATGTTCTCACTAGCAGATCATGCAAACACTCCAGGCTGCGAGACTCGGCTTTATTGCCACTGTCACAAGTGGGGAGTTTTTATTCTCCACGCTCAAGTTTTCATGTCTTTCTAACCCAAGATAACTGATGCATGTCCCACATCAGTGCTGCCGGCCCAGCCCAGCACGGCGGTCACCAGTGCTTTTGGCTGCCACAGCCACAGGCACATCCTCCCCTCCTCCATGAGGTCGTGGTACTCCCTCCTCTGAGAGCCCCAGCGCTGGGCACTGCACACCAGTGGCGAGCACACCAGCACGGACACGGTGCTGGCAGGGTGACCGGGCTCCCCAGAGCTGTCTTGTTGCATTTCAAGAGACAAGCAAAGCAGTGCTGAAAGCTGTGTTTTGTCCCCCTACATGAGAGCACCAACTGGCTGTGGCACAGCCTCTACAAAGCAGCTGCTGCTAGAAATGACGTTTTCAGTTACACAATTTGGGGCACATCAGGTTACTCTCCTCCTCCCTTGGATTTATTTTTGTTGTTCTGAAAGCACAAGACATCCCTACACCAGACCAAGTCCACATCGCGCCATTTCCTGTTGCTTCTGCCTGGGCTCCTCCAGGAGTTGCAGCATCTGTGCACAAGCCAAAAACATTATCAGAAATCCCACATCTGAGCCAATGCCAACCCAAGACCAACCAGTAACCACGTTCTGGTTACTTCTACCTGCCTTCCCACACGAGTGGCCAAGCTCTCCTCTGTGGCTGGAGGGCTGATCTTCCCCGTGCAGAGGCTTACTACCGTGTGGCTCGTGTGCTCCCAGAGCCCTGTGGACACGCACACCGCTCTCACCGCACAGCCCCGAACACCAGCCCTGCAAGCACAAATCCATCAACATGCTCTGTGAAAGCAACCCCAGCTCCCCGCGGGAAGCAATCACCTCATTTGTACACACGGCTCCATCGGCGTACATCCCTGCACAGTGGTTTGCCTCTGTTTCTCCTCACAAACGGGAGAAGATCTTCTCAAGATGATCTTCAGGTGGGGGAGAAGGAGAGGCATTGAAAATGAGGTGAGAGCAATGGCAAGGAGAAGCCGCAGTGGCCCAGGCTAGTCAATCTGTAGAGACACAGATCTTCTCCATGGCTAGGGAAGTTAACATGTGTGTCCTGGTTTGGGCTAAATAGAACTGATTTTCTCTTTAGTGATTTTACTTTTCAGCTCAGTTTCTTTTAAGTGGCTGAACTTGCTGAAACTAACGGCGTGTTCTTCCAGTGTGTGCTGCTAGAAGATAAGCTCAAGGTCAGTTGTCTCACCATGGGTGCCGTCTCTGCGCCTACAGGGGGGAAGCAGAGGTATTCCATCCCATGTACAGCATACTCGCATAAAGCCGAGGGACCACCAGGGTTTCGACCCTTCTTCCATCTCAGACCCTTCCGTCCATCTCGATCCTGCAGAGGCTGAAGTCCGAGCAGACCCTGCTGGTTCGTCTGTCTCTGATCCTGATCCCTGTGTTCCTGCATCAGCTTCCACTGCTGCCGAGTTTGGTCTGGGACTTTTCCAGTGCTCCCAGAGCCTCTGGGGACGGCATCATCATTGGGGGAGGATTTTATATTGGTTTTGTAGATATATTTGTACATATCTGTATATATTTCATTATTTTCCTATTTACATTATTACCCTGTAGTATTAGTATTATTGTTTTATTAAACCTGTTAGTTTATTTTCCAACCCATAAAGTGTCTCTCCCTTATTCTCTTTTCACCTCCATTCTGGGGAGGGGAGAGGTGTTCACAGAGAGCATCTGTCCAGGATTTAGTGGCTGGCCCAGCCCTAAACCATGACAAAGTGTTTCAGAAACATGGCAGTCAAGTCTGGGGGAGGAGGTCAACGTATGAAGGAAAAGGAATAAAGCCCTACAGCAATAACAGGGACACAGTCCAAGGCAGGTGTGAGCAGTCCATCTTGGCCTGGAACAGCCACAGCACTCGACAGGCATCTGAGCTGGTGCCTATGAAGTACAAGGCCCTGGCGATGGTGTGCCACTCTGTACCCATGCATGTTAACTCAACTGTGTTAGCAGAGACACAGGAGAAGAATATTTGGCGACCACAGCACTCAGGAGAGGCTGCGTACGAGGGCTGCCTTGGAGCACTGTCACCGACAGCCCCGAGGACTGTTGAGGGTAAAGCCATCAGAGGCTGCTGCTGAGGATGCTTTTCAAGATCGTACCTGATGGAAAGACAGACTGCCGCTGCCTACATCCTGTTGCAAGTCAGAAGGAGAGGAGGGTCCTGGCACAGAAGCCAAAGCATCTTTCCAAACTTCCACCATAAAACACGTCTCCACACCAGAGCATCCAGTTTCTACCTCGCTCAACACCATCTGCTGAAAATCTGGCTCCACGCAAACAAAATGCACACTTTGTGACTGATGCACAAGCTGGGCAACACAAGCCCAGGACCCCCCTGGTACACGCAGCTGCCACACCACCCTTAGACGAAGAAACACGCGCCCCTGCACCCGGTCTGCAGGGAGCCACCAAGAAGAATAGGAAGCACCCAGACGGAGCAGAGCCAGGAGCTGTCGTGGAGCAGCAGGTTCTCCCACATGTTGGGAGCACTTATCAAGTGTACAGCACCTTGAGCACAGCAGAAAAGGTACAAATGCCCAGCACAGGATCCTGGCAAGCAGGACTGATGGCTGGGAGGACTGGCAGGCTCAGGAGCCACACCAGCTCCTCAGGGTCTCACTTCCCAGCTGCCTGCAGCACCTTCCTGTTACCATTCCGGGCACCCCCCAGTTTCCCCAAGTGCACGTCTGCAAGCACAGTGGCGAGCTGAGGGAGCTCAGGGCACCCACTGCACAGTCTCCCTCATGTCAGGCAAGGATTTCACAGCCACACAGGCAACGTGTCCTTCCTGGCTTGTGAAAAGCTCTGAAGCACGGAAATGAGCACCCTGACAGGATCAAGCCACCTCACAGAGGCCAGTTCCCATGGGCTGCACTTCTTCCTGTACCTTCCTCCAGTGCTTTAAACCACCACGTTCCTGTGAAATCCACTGCCCAGCTGAGACTCCAGCCTGGGTGCACATTCACTCCCCCCAGCATCTTCCAACAGCCAAGCTACGGCACCGCTCAACACCAAAGCCCTGCCGGGGCTGTCTGTACGGCACTCAGCACGCCCGTGCTCCTCTGTGCTCTGGACAGCCTCATCTCACGGCTCTCCCCTGAGCTCTCATGAGGGTCAGCACTGGAACAGGAAGCTTGGCTTTCTGCACCTACCTTGCTTCTCTCTGCCTATTATTTGATATTCTATTTCTAACCTGTATAGGAGGCTAAAAAGAGCAGGCAGGCAGCCCCACACTGCCAAACCAGGAAGAATGCCACACACAGCTGCACCGCAGCTCCCTGCCACTGCTCTGCGTGCCTGGGGCTGTGCTCCGAGGAGGGCCAGCCCGAAGTCAGAGAGAGCTGAAGCTGAAAATAATACACGGCACTTGCCCTTCCCGCGCTCAACCCTCAGGAAAATCCAAGACAAAACTCTGTTTGGGGTGATCAGCAATTTCATGGCACATTCGATGCTTCCAAGAGCTGGCATGACTGAGAGCAAATTCAGGAGGCTGGGGAAGGCTGGGAGAAGCCCGTGCCCACAAAGAGCTCCTCTCCAACCTGCCTGTCCAGCACAGGGCACACAGGGACCCTGCCCTGCATGCCACCACACCTCACTTCAGAGCACGCTGCCCGGAGGTCACCAGCAGCCAGCCCCACCACGAACAGCTTCCAGACTTTCTTCTCCAACCGAGCTGAGCCATTCCCCAGCAAAAGCATCCCCAGCTCTTTTACTGTGCCTCCAGAAGCGCATCCCCAGCCCCGCTGCCTGCCCAGAGCCGGGGCCAGCCCATTTCACAGCTCCTCTGCGAGCCCAGCCTACCCGGAGGTGTCACTGCCGAGTCAGGTTGACCCTGCAGACTTTGTTCTTGGGCCCACATCACCCAAAGAGTTGAGCATGTCCTAAATAGCACTGTTACCATCCAATCTGAGGAGCCCTCAGGCCAGCAGCGGGGCTGGGTGACAGGCATCTGTGGCAGAACCCTCCGAGCGTGCCCTCGTGTCCCCACGGGCAACCACTCGCAGCGTCTTCGGCACGGCCACTGCAATGGCACAAGAGGCCCGCAGAGAAACCCCGCAACACCGCTGCAACCACAAGGCTGGAGAAAATGTTGGAGCTCCCAGTGCTGGAAGCAGAAGTCTAGAAGACAAAACTGTCACAGGACACCAAAGAATTCCTACTATGTGGTTTGCAGAAATAGTTACAATGCTCGCTTGCCTGCAGCTGGTAAACAGTGTTAAAACAAGCAGCTCCCCAGGGTCCCCCCTCCACCCCCCAAACACATCTCTCATCACTGCAGACATACCCTGTAGCCGTCTCAAAGTCACGACTCGAAGAAGTCCCCAAATCTAATGGGATAAGCATATTTTCACAGAATCACAGAATGTTAGAAGTTGGAAGGGACCTCGAAAGATCATTCAGTCCAACCCCCCTGCCAGAGCAGGATCACCTACGGTAGGCCAGGTTTTGAAGCTTTAAAGACAAAGAAGTCTCAAACAATGTTCTGTAATATTAATTTCATTTACACACCACATAGCTAGTAGTCTGTAACCACAGCAAGCAACGTTGTTCTGCCGCTCCATCTGTCTGGGAAGATGCCTGCAGCCACACACAGCTCCGAGCCCTCAGGTTAAGACCAGCACAGGGGGAGCGTCTGATGCAGCAGCCAGGGGAGCATGAAGCTCCCAGACGGACACTAACCCTGTGTCAGCTCCCGTAACTTTGCTTCCGAAACTGGTGGTATTTAATGTTACCACACAAGAACAAATAATTTCTAATACTCATCTCATCACCTTGCGTGAGGGCGACAGCAAGCTCTGCGTGCAGATCGCTCACACATCCAGCTCATTTTGGGAGCCGCAGGTCTCCGGGCAGCACAGAGAAGCCTGCGCCGGTGGGAACGCGCGCTGCAGGAGCGGGCCCCGCCGTGGGACGCCCAGCGCCAAGGGCTGTTAGTGGAGCGGCGCTGGAGCGGGCAGTTCCTCGCAGCCCAGGCTGCTGTGTGCCCCCTCCAGAACCCAGCCTGGGCGCTGGGGTGTGCAGACCCCGACCCAGGACCCTGCCCGGCCAGCTGCTGGCTCCAAGAATAGCTCAGATCAGCTGCAGAGGATCAAATAATTGCCCCAGGGATGGGAAGCACCAACTATTTTCAGCTTTCTGGGAGCACTGCTGGACGAGGGGAGAGCGATGGCAGGGAGGCAGAGCGCCAGCCTCCCAGCAGGAAGAGCTTGCAGCTCCTTACGCTGTTTCAAGGCCTTGTTTTTCCAAGAAAAGGAAAGGGTTTCAAACAGGGTTTAACCTCAGACTTGTTTTTTTGAAACAATCTTCCAGACTCAGAGGCTGCAGTTTCACACCAGGAAAATACAAAGCACACAGATTTTCCACCAGAGGCACAATCCTGACACTTCCCAGAGCAGCAGAGCAGCTCCTGCCTGGGCCCAGCCCCACCAACTCTGACCCCGCTTCCAGGGCCATCTGGGTCAGAGTCGGCCTCAGTGCCCGCACCCCTCATCACAGGCACTCGGCAACACGCTGTTGGCTCTTTTTCCGTGAAATCTTTGCAAGTCAACCTTAAAAGCCACATGAGAGCCCTAAAAGTACTTTACAGGCTGCAAAATTAGCTGCAGCCCCAGTGCAGCGCGCGATGCCAGCTCTCCTGCATCCGCGCCCGGGCAGCAGCAGGAGCAGCCACTCCCCGCTCCACAGACCAGCACCTCGCCCCCCATCTCCAGGAGCTTAGGGTGCTCAAGGGCCTTGGCTGGATTTCAACTCCTCTACCTCCCGTCTCAAGAGGATATTTAAAGGACACCGATGGAAACACTCAAAAGCCTGAAAACGTCACAATGAAGACTGCACAAGCACTATTAATAGAGCTTCCGTAGGCAGCCGCTCCACGGGAAAGCCTTGCCCACCAGCGCTGCGTGCTAGCAGCAACGCCAGAATCCAAACTCAAAGCTTGGATCCAAAATCAGGGAGGAGCACCTTGTCTGTGGTAGCACCCACATCCCTCACCAGCCCTGTAGACAGAAGGCACAGCCGCTGCGCCATCCCCTGAGACCAAATGGGAAGGAAGGGGAAAACGGGAAGCGAGTTAATGCTGCCTAATCCCCGTCCAACCACTCAACCGTGGAATATCGGGTTTCTGACTTAAAATTTTATGTACAAATTTCTGGGTATTTTTTTTAAGGTACCAGGAAAGGAACCCCAGTGAACCCCAACTCTGCTCTGCATTACCTGCGAACCTGGAGAACGGGGCCTCCAGGCACCCAGGGCAGCGAGGGGGAGTGGGGCTGTAAAAGCATGGCCAAAAGCAACACAGGAGCTGCCAAAACACCTGGCCTGGGATAAGACTCATCTGGCAGCTCTTGTCGGGGGTTCAGAGGTAAAATTAAGGTTAGAGCTGAGAGAAAGACAAAACCGCAGTTCAAGAGGGGCTGGAAAGGGCTCACTGGAAGAAAGTGAGGGCTGCTGAAAGACCTGAGATTGCAGAAACCCTCCACAAACATGACCTTGTCCAACGTTCAGCCATAACATTAGGGCTGGGATAATGCTGAGACAAAGAAAGTCCAGAGCCGCAGCTGGAGTGGGACTGGAAAGGGGTTGCAAAAGAATTTGGCAGCTGCCAAGAGACCCAGGTTGGGAAGAGACCACCGGTCCAGGTAATTGGTAGGAGACTTCCCTATGGCTTCCCAGGAAAACCAGCTTCATGGCTACAGAAGAGAAACCCAGAGCTGCAGCAGGGGGAGGGAGGGCTCGGCTGAGCCAAGCAGGGCACGCAAGAGGCCCCACCTGGGACAAAGCCTTCGTCGGGGAAATGGCTGCAGGTCTGGGCTATGGCACAGCTGGAAAACCAGGGTCAGGGCTCAGAGGAAGTGCAGAGCTCACATGGGGCCAGACAGGGACTGCCAAAAGAAAGAGAGGCTGTCAAGAGGTCTGGGCTGGGAAATGGCTCAGAGGCCTCCCCCACAGCTCAGCTGGAAAACAGCTCCTAGGGTGGGGGTCTGCACTGGAGGGAAGGGACACTGGGAGCTGGGGTGGCGCTGAGAAGGGGCGGTGGGAGACACCTCTTGCTGGGAAATGGCGAGGGTCCTTCCCTACGGCCCAGCAGGGGTCGGGTTGAGAAGCAGAAAGAGCTGGGAAGGCGTTGTTAAAGGTAAGCGAGGGCTGTCAAGAGTCCCAGGCTGAGAAAGCTTTGGTGTGAGCAATGCGTTGAGGTCTTCCCTGCAGCTCTTCACAAAAAATGAGAGTTGGGGTTGAGTGAAAGAGAAAGCTTACAACTTGGGCTGGGGCTCCAACAACCAAGCACGAGCTACCAACAGAGCTGGGCTGGCTCAAAGTTTTCATCCGGGCAATGGCTGTGGGGCCTTTTCTACCGCTCTGCAGGACAACGAGAGCCAGAGCCAGGCAGGGTTAGGGCTGGGGCTGAAGAAGGAGCAGAGCCGCAGTTGGGCTGCGGCTGGAGAGGGGCGGCCAAAGCCAAGTGGGGGCTGCCAGATCTCTTCATCTGGGTGTCCATGTCCAAGGCTCAGATGGAAAGTGAGAACTAGGGCTAAGGCTGACAGAAAGCGAAAGCCTAGGGTTTCACTTGTAAGAGGGTTAGAAATGGGCTGCCAAGGATTATTTTAGGTTGCCAAGAGACCTTGGCTGGGAATCATCCTTTGTAGGTTCAGCTATAAAATTAGGGTTAGGGGAACACTGATAGAAAGAGAAAGCCTAGAGATGCAATTGGAGCAGGGAGGGAAACGGGCTCTCTAAGTAAAGTAGGGGCCTGCAAAGAGACCAAGGCTTAGAGAAACCTTCAGTCTGAAAATGGCTCAGCAGCCTTCTCTACAGCTTCCCCCAGTAAGGGAGAGCTGGGGTTGAGAGAAAGCCTGGATCTGCAGACAGAGCAGGGCTGGAAAGGGGCTGCCAAAAGCAAACAGTCAGGAGATCTGTGCTAAGAGAAGTCTCTGGTCTGCAACGCGGCCTCAGGGCTGTGCCTACCCACTCCCGAGCAAATGAGGGCAAGGGACAGGACTGAAGGATGAGAGCTTCCCTTGGAGTGGAGCTGGAAGGAGGCTGCCAAGACACCTGGGATGGGAGAAAATTTCACCTGTGCAATGCCCCAGGGTCCTTGTCTAAGGCTCAGCCAGAGGATGAGGACTAGGTCTGACAGAAAGACAACTCCTCCATTTAAGGTAAGACGAAGACAGTCACGGTAACAGGCTTCTGCCCTCCTTCATTCAGGTGCAAAGGGAATAGAGCACAGTGACAAACAGCAGTTTTTAAAACCAAATGTTTGTTTTTGGAGGCTGATGCTCTGCTGAGGCTGGCTGAATTTTTACAAGGACAGGTAAAAGATCGAATTTTGCCTTTTTCTTTAACCTCTTCCTCAAAGACAACATCCGCTCTTGTTGAAACCTTACAAAAGAGCCGGCCTGAGGCACTGCAAAGATTTGCACTGCAAAACAGTAAAAGCTAGACAAGATTATGGATATGAAGCAGAGGAGCTTCATCGAAGAGAGCACCACCACCACCTAAGACTGAATTACACTAAAACCTATCTTGCGGGAACAAGCTGTAGTCAGACTGGCCCACAAGTCTGATGGTCTGCACAGCCATGAGCTGGAAACACAGCTAGTGTTCCCAAGCAGAAGAGGAAAAAAAACTCTTCACCAAAAGGGTTGTCAAGCATTGGAAGAGGCTGCCCAGGGAGGTGGTGGAGTCACCATCACTAGAGGTACCTAGAAGACGTGCAGATGTGGTGCTCAGGGACATGGTTTAGTGGTGGACTTGGCAGTGCTAGGTTAACAGCTGGACTCCATGATCTTAAAGGTCTTTTCCAACCTAATACGATTCTGTAAATCACAAAAATCAGGAACAGTCCCTGAACCCAGCAAGGCACATGGCACAGTCAGTGGCTGCCCTTGTCTTTCCCTTGGGGACACATCCAGCCCTGCCTCAGCCCGTCCCTCTCACCAACTCCTGCAGTTGCTCCCAAGACACCCACACAACCACCACTGAGGACAGTCCCACAGACTACTTCAGACAGTCTCCCAGTGCAGGCTGGCATTCCCCCATCACAGACTTTTCCCGATGTCCCTTCCAGAGCCTTGCATCCCAACAGGAGCAGATGCTCCAACAGCCCCTCAGACATGGACACACCAGAGGCACTTCAAAAAGAAAGTTTTATTCAGAGCCTGTGTCCAAAGAGCAACTTTCATTTCCTGCAGGGAAATCACATCTGCAGCATAGTGACAAATGTGGGAGGCAGCAGCTCTGAACGCGGTCCAGCTTTTGCTTTGCCTTCCCTTCCTGGCTCCGTTCCCCTGGCTGCTCTCCTCAAGCCCTGTTCTCCCCTTTCCTGGTGCCCCTTGTCCCTGTCCCACCACACAGCCCAGCGCTCCCTGAGGCCAGCGCAGCCCTGGCCACAGGCAGCAGCCGGGCTCCAGAGTTGCCTCAAGCAGGCGTTGAGCACAGCCCTGCCCGTCCCCTTGGTCCTGTCCATGGGCTTGTCACCAAGAGTCAAAGTCAGACAAAGCAGAGGCCTCAGCATCTGCAGAAACTGATGGCATTTGTCCAAGAAAGCTCCTTATTCAGCACAGCAGCACGGATGAGAATTCTTTTACTTTATTAGAGCACATCCCTGCAGCACAGTGCCACATTCAGCTGCCTGTGAGAGGCAGGTGGCTCCTTCTTCAAAGAGGAACACCAGCAGATGTTATCTGTAGAAATAAGCTGCAGCCAGGAAACAATGTGTGCAGCTAAACCAAAAATCAACACCCGACCATCAAGTCCTTAGGGGCTGCCCATCCTCTTCAGAAGGGTGAACAAAAGGGGCACGTGGCTTCCTCCAAGAGAAGAATGAAGCACAACAGGAGCTGGGATTCAAGGAGCAAGCTGTGCTCATGAGCCACCTCTTGAAGGCCAAGGGGCACCCACAGGTGCTGTGGGCATGTCCACCTATGTGCCAGAAATGCTGGTCACAATGCACTCAGAAAACCTGCACTTTCATTGTTTAAGTGGGAATTCTGCACCAAAGCCCCTCAAAAGCTGCCACAGTAAAGCGCAGAAAACGGCAGCAGCCTTGACTTGCAGCTGGAGGCCCCAAGAACAGTCAACACGTGCCGCTAGACAATGCATTCCAGTTCTGACTTTCAGACCACAGCCGTGGCAAACATCCACTGACACAACCAAGCTGCTCAGCACCCCGCACAGGCAAGCTACACCTCAATGAAGTGATAAACCCAGTGAAGACGTTGCATTTGCTTCTCAGCAGGTATCTGGGATACTCAGGTCCCGGGAGTGAGAGCCTCCAACGCCCAGACGCAAGGCGAGCTGGGTGCAGCAGGAGCAGTCTGCCTTGCGCCATGGCTGAGGCGAGAAGCCCCTCCAGCCGATCCGCTCAGCCCCAGGTAACAGCCCACTGCCAGCAGGAGCACACTAACACAGGCTAACAATGCTCACTGCACTCTGAAAACATGAGCTGGGGTCTCTGCCTCAGCTGCCCACACTCGCCAGGAGCTGGAAGCCAGTACTTAAAGATTAGCAGGTTTCCCAGCCACTTTACCTA
>NW_010203128.1:56166-70877 GCF_000695765.1 Mesitornis unicolor
GATGAACTCATTCTGTGGCTCATCAATGACACACAAGGAGAATGGGAGCTCCACATTCAGGCTGGAGGCCCCTCTGCTTCTTACAAACCAGAGGAGTACTCCAGAACAGTGCACCCAGCTTCACACATTCCCATCTGTCCCCCAAACTGGCTGGCACTGGCCCCACTGGGGAGGCCCCCTCTCCGGGCTGACTCTATCAGCCTTGCTCCCCCCAGACCAAGGGTCCCCTTACCAGGTGTAGGGGCAGCAGGAGGCACAGCAGGCTCAGGCTCCAGGGAGGCACCAAGGACAAGGTCTCACTGCAGGCAGCTCCTCTGAGATAGCACCAACAAGAAGTGTCCGACCTCCATCTGCCAGCAGACTTCCAGATGAGGGCTGCAAGCCTTGCTCACCTCCTCAACGTCACAGGGCCTCTCTCTCTCCTCCCTCCTATAGTTTTGATTACAGAAATGATCCCTTGAAAATACAGATCCCAAACAGGCACAGCACTTTGCATGCAGCCCCAGAGGACAAGCAGGAAGGCGGGGAGATAAAGAAGGGAACTGCACAGAAATGCCATGAAATTACTAATTTTCAGACAAGCAGGTTTGCTTTGCTGAAAGCTCTCAGGAAGTGCTGCATCTCCTCAGTATCTGGGCACAGCTTGAAGAGACTGGTCAGGGTTGTCAGGTCCAAACCTGCTGCCCAGGCCTGCAGGCCAGGCCCACGACTGCAGCCAGCCCAGGTGGAGCCGCGCAGGCGCAGCACACCCCTGCTGCTCTGGTACCAGAAGATGTGCAAACCAGCCCTGAGAAAGGTTGGCAGAGGTCAAAGCGCAGACCGATGGGAAGATTCAGATATCTATCGTGCGGGAGCCAGTGCCCACAACGCAGAGATGTGGGCAGCTCCCGTAACCACAGCGCAAGGGCCTTGCTCAGCCCTTCTAAACATCAGGCAGCAACAAAGGCCACTGAGCTATGGGGCACCAAGAGCTTTCAGAAGACTGTCTCGCCAGTAAAGGGTCCTGGTCTTTCGCCCCACACCACCAACCCCTGGTGCCAGCATCAGCAGCTGTCCTTGTGTGTACATCCCACTGCCTCAAGCAGGCTACAGAAGCAGCTCCTTGGGGGCACGAAGTGCTGCTCCAGCCCTAGCAGCCCGAGAGCTGCTCCACTCCCCACCGCCTGCTGTCAGCATGGCAGCAGCCCTTGGCCCAAAACACAGAGGAGCAGCCTCACATGCCTGACAACCACCTTACAGCCTCGAGGAAAGGGGACAGCAGTCAGTAGGCACTCCCGACCACACAGATTGGACACCCACCGAGTCACATAATTTTTGTGTCAGGGTTAGGCATCACGTGAAACCTTTCAGGCCTTTGCAGAGCTGAGGCACTAATACTGCTGCTTCAGGAGGAACTCCCAGAGTCCTGTTACTTGGCACTGGTCAAAGGCACAGGAACAGCATCAGCATCTCATGGCACACCTCATCCCACAGCCTGGAGAGCCTCCTGCATCAGCACACAGACGTGAGTCAGGCCAACCTGGGTAAGTATGCTGGGGGCAAGGGACCAAGGTGCAAGGGTGCCTGCGTCTGCCTGAAAACAGCTGAGAAAAATAAGTACTGGCCATTGTGTGCCAGGAGGTTTGCTGCACTGACCTGCTACTCCTGCCCTAATCACAAGGAGCACTACAGAGTAGCAGACAACAGCCCAGGGCTGGCAAGAGCAGAGGTCCCCAGGGCCCAGCAGAACTCGCCCATCAGAGCGGCCTCCAGAGCACTCTCCACCCTCGGTAGCTTTGCTGTTGGCAAAGGCAGAGGACAACCAAGCACAGCCCAGGCATCAGCCACCCTCCCTACCTGATGCATCCGCACCGCAGGTGAGCAGCAGGCTTCGGCTGGGACAGACCTAGAGCACAACTCAGAGCCTGCACTGCCCTTCATCTGCTTGACTCGACCAACACCCTCCTCCGAGGCACCAAACAACAGAGAAAGATGTCTGCAGTTCCTGGTCCTGTTTGGTTCTTGCTGCCTTATCAATTCCTGCTTCCAGACAGGGCTGCACAGACGCATCTTAGCCGGCAGAGCTACTGGAGCTTGAAGTCTGAGGATCTGTGGTGCAATCCAGAGGGACTCGGGCAACCACATTCCTGTGGACTGCACAGAGTAGGGGCTTTGCAGGGCCGTGGCCCTGCCGCTGGATTCTGAGAGGTGCTCCTGCTCACACAGGGAGATCCAGGCAGGGGAGACAGCACTGGCAAGACAACTGCCTGCAAAACACTGAAGGGGCAGAGCCAGGGGAGGGAGAATTACAGCGCAGAAGTGACACTTCTCATCCCGGCTCCTCCCAGCCAGCTCTCAGCAAGCCGAATTAGGGAGGGGGTGGCCCAGCAAGGCCTCCTCAGAAGGCCAGAACAGCAACCCAGCTGGCTGCTTCTCCCCAGCACGCTCATTTGCCCAAGAGCTCCACTGCAGGATACCCTTGGAAGGCAGTACGCAGCCCCCGTCGGAAGCCACCTGTCCGCAGGCTCTCACGCAAGCGGCCTGGCAGCCCTGCGCTCCCTGCTGCAGCAGGGTTTGTTTGTGCGTCTGCAGCTGCTCCCTGCACTCGCCCTGGGAATTCGGGCTGAAGCTCCAGCCGCATCGAGTGGAGAACCGGGCTACCCCCCGCGCTGGCCTACGGACCCTCCGTGTAGCCTCACAGACTGGCCAGCGTGTGGACCCCAGGGGGCAGGATGCTGCAGGGGCAGGAGCCCCCGGGAACAGGCCTGCGGAGCAGAGAGCCACGGCCCCAGCCTCCGCAGTGCGGCCCCCGCATCCTGCCTCCAGCCCTCCGCCGGGGAGAGAATGCAAATCCTGGGTTGTCATTTGTCCAAGTTAAAAATAACCTGGTAGTTTAGTAAGAGAGAAGCAGCAGCAGCAAGGCAGGGGGCTGGGGAGCCTGTGAGCTTGCTGCGAGGCAGCTCCGGCATACATCTTTCCTTCCCAAGCGGAGGCTGTGGCGAGGCAGCCTCCCGGCTCTGCGCACACTGCTACAGAGAGCAAGACCCCTTCAGGGTCCCAACTGCAGAGGCTTCACTGAGCAGACAAATGCTCTGCGGTTCAGAGCTACCCGAGCGCTCCCTCACTGTTCCCCAGTCTCACTCCCTTGAGCGTGACAGAGGAAGCAAGGGGAGAAGAGAGCGTACAAAGAGATCCGAATAATCCACAGTCCGGGAGTGCACACGTCTGGGGTAGACCAGGCAGAGCAGCGCACCAACGGCCGGCCCTGGGGAGCTGTGTGCTCCAGGCAATTTTCTGTTCTTAAAATATTCTAATCTTTAAAAAAATAAGGGGTCAGGGATTAAATGTGCTCTCTGTGGAGCTGAGAGATCTGCTGGTGAGGACACAGTGTATGCAGCAATCCTGCCCGCCAAGCCAGGGGCACCCAGCTCCACCACCCCACAGAGGAACAGGCAACAAGGCTTTGACAGGCAGGCAAGAAACAGCCACAGCCTCCTTGCCACTTGCTCCATGGGACAAGGAATACAGCGATGCTGCACAGCATTCCCCTTCCAAAAAGCTTGCTCAGTACCAGTGTTTCTGCTCCCAAGCCCTCTCAGGCAAGCTCTCAGCCCTGAAGCAAAAGCCATGTCAGGGACCCCAGGGAGATGCTTGTGACGGTGCCACTGCTCGTGCACAGAGGATGCTTTGTTGGCACCCAACAAGCAAAAGAGCACACGCAGGCTGAACGCAGCCCCCGGTAATGCAGCCTCAGTCAGCTGCGCTTCGTGACTCTCATGACAAGCTCACGTGGCAACAATGGCAAAAGCTCCTTTTTGGAATCTTCAAATGCAGCTCCTAACTCAAGACTGTAACCACAATGACCTTCAGCAGTTATTTCAAAGCTACACAATGCCACCGAGCTGGGAACCAAGGGCTCGCTCAGACTCCAGCAAGCACAGCAGCAAGGACCAAGAGCACAAGGGGAGATAAAGCCGCAGAACGGCTGGAAGCACCTTTGGGTTTGTTCTCAAAGGCACATCACGGAAAACAAAGCCATGCCTGGCCAGCCAGCATGCACACAAAGACACAGGCGGCACTTGGCTTGTTGCTGAAGAGAGGGAAGCCAGGTTTGAGCTCACCCTACCATGTATTTCTCTCATCACCTTCACAAACAGCTCAAAGTAAGGGGACACACCACTCCGAGCAGCTCAGAGGTGTTCGTCTGCAGAGCGGGGAGGCACCCAGCAGTAGCTGCACCCCCTCCCACCGCAGGGAGGCACCCAGCAGTAGCAGCACCTGGAGCTACCAGGAGCGAGACAGGATTCTCAAGCCTACGCCTGTCATCTTCTGATGAGCAAGGCCAAGATTCTCACTCCAAACAGTTGTTCATAAGTCTCAGGCAGTGGATTTTAATCCTCAACATCAGCAAGGCAAAAAACCAGAAAAAATAAAACAAATCTCTACAGCTCAGTACCTATGGAGACAAGGAAGAGAGAAGCAAGGTGGGCCAAGCCTGCCCAGCCTTGTGGCTGGCACCCATCTGCTGGGCTCCTGCGGGTGGCAGTCCCACGACCACCCTCAGCAGTGCCGAGGGCCAGGATTTCATGGGTGAGGGTGCACTGGTGTGTGTGTGAACACGAGCAGCACACCCGCGGACACAGGGGTCCGCAGCAGCTCCCTGCAGGGCAGCCCCCCACCAGCACGATCCACATGCCCTGACAGGAGCTTCACCAGCTCAAGTTCCTGCCACCTCAGCAAAGCCCACGTCACCAATGTGGCGTTTTCCAGATCTCTGCTCCCCTTTAAACACAAACACGCTCTGGTGCAGCATTCGACCCAGGCCACCACACAGGCCAAATTAACTGCCCTGGCTGCCAAATCTTAACAACCAATTTCTCCAGCACCAGTGCCGTGTTTTCCTTCCACTTATTCACCAGCCCCAGCACATTGACCAGTGAGCCAACAAGGAAGGACACGAATGGGATGTTCAGGGAACAGTGCCTCCCCACTTCTCCCACCACACTCCCAGCACTTAATTTCCTACTTTAACATAGAGGAAATCACAGTGTCTGTATCCAGGTGAGTCCCGAGTTGCACAGGCCAATAAAGCCTGCAGCAGACTGCCACTTCCATAACTTCCTGCACAGCTCTCCTGCCCCTCCAGCCCCACTTGCAGGCAGGAGGCAGCCAGCTCGCAGCCTCTCTCCTCGCTTGCAAGGAGCCAGCAGCACACTCCTTGTAATGGGAGCTCAACACAGCTGCAGGACCAGCTGCTGGCAACCAAAAAGATGCCTGGTAGGCAACTCCTCTTCCTTAGACTGGGACCGTACAGCTGATGTGCTCCTCCTCAAGACAGGGAGCCTTGCATGCCAAGGGGAGTATGTGCTAAGGCTGCCAAGGAGACTGTGCGAAGCCTCGGGTCAGAGTGACAACACAACTCTAGCCACATCCTAGACAGAAATGGAAGAGGTAGCTCTGAGGACGCACTCTCAGTGCTAGAAGCAGGTTCTCTTCTCTGAAATGCCTGGCTGCTACCCCTCAGCAAGCACTCGGAACTTGACCTCGCTGCCCAAGTCCATCTTTAAGGTCCCGTAAAGATGCCAGCAGTCACATAATTTAGCCCAGAACACTTTTATTAGCATGGAAGGTGTACAAAAGCCAGCAAAACTGGTGCGCCTCGACAGCTGGCTAATTCAAGGAACGTTTTATAAGCGTACTGCTTGAGAGCTACACACCAAAGAGCATTCACCTCAAGCTATCCCACGGCAGATGGCCAAAAAATGAGATGGCACACCTGAAAGCACAGATCTTCCCCTCTTGCTGTTGATATCCTGCACAGCAAACTCAAGCTGTCAGAAAACAGCTTTGCCATCCTGCAGACAGCTCCTCAAAGGCAATCAGAGCCCTTTGTGCCTCTATTTTCCAGCTGCAGAATGGGGATAAAGAACAGCTCTCACAGGAGGGCTACTGAGAGGGCGAACAAGCACTTGCAACGCACCTCAAGACTTGACTGTAGACACATATGAAGAGCACGTCTGACACCCAGAGCAGATTTCCTGCGGAGATGGCACAGCAGCACCAGCCACAGCTCCAGATGGTAACCAAGATGCCACTGCAGCGTCCAGTCCTCCTCAAAATCATTCCTTCAGACCCTTCTGTCAATCTTCTCCAGTTGAAACTCCCTGCCGCAGACCTCCACGGTGTATTGCCTCTACCCCTGCCAGCCATCCAGCTGGTATCCTCACATCCCTCTGGCTTTGAGTTACTCCCGGTCACCCTCTTGCTACAACCACAGCAGAGTAAAAGGGTAAAGCAAGTTTTGCACCTTGCTGCCAACCTACCCCTGCTAGTGATGGGAACGTGCGCCGAGAAACACATCCAAGCCAGGAGTTAAATGAAATGTGGCCAAGCCACCAGCAGCTGAGCCACAAAAGCACAGCATTTTTAGCACTTCCACAGTCTCGCAAGCACGATGGACACCACTGCTTTGCCTGGGTATGAGCAGCGGGGCTCAGATACATGAAGAGAGCTCAGGGCCAGCCTCACTTTGCCCACCACGGCCACATCTCACGCTGCAGTTCTTGAGCGCAGGCACTGAAGGCTGATCCCAAGTTACACCTTAGCACGCAACAAGTGAGAAGCTCTCCTTCAGGCCAGGCAGCACTGCCATCTGGTCCCAGGTGCCTCCAAACCCAGAAGACAGAAGGAGCTCAGCTCGGCCTGTGCTCTCCCACACACAGGGAAGGTTGGAGAGGGAGTAGAAGGGACCTCCAGGAGCAAAAGGAGATTTTGCTACACTGCTCTCTCCCCAAGCACAGGACATCAGCACCAGCTTACAGAGGTCACTCGCTTGATGCTGCCTGGTTGGAGAGGAGCTGCTATGCACACAAAGGCTGCTTCTGCCCTGTCAGCACTCCAGACCCAGGCAGAAAGAGAGGGCAGAGAAGTGGGCTGGCAAGACCTCTGCCTGCAGCAGTGCCAGGCACTGGGGGAGCAAAGCTGCTCCTCAGCATCCAGGAAGGCAACATCCCAAACAGCCACAGCCTAAGAGCTTACTGTATGCTGCAGTGAGGTGCCACGGCTCATGGCATCTGTTCTCCTGTACATCCTAAGAGAAACCAGCAAACCTTGGCCCAAAATAGCAGCAGGCAGAAATCTGCTGTTCTCCAGGCCTGAAAACTTGCATACTGAAGCATCAGACCTGTTTCCCAAATGTCTAAAGAACAGGGAGAGAAAGCAAAACATAGCAAACTCCCCTGATGCAACACAGAGCAAGAGCAGCCTTCACAAGCTGCACTGCTACCCCACAGCTCCCAGGTCCACATCCTGACGTGCTCCTCCACTTCACCTGCTCTGCCCAACAAGGGCTGTAAGTCCCTGACCTTCACCTCCAAGGGCTTCCAGTTTATTTAGAGTTTAACTCTCTGGGATACATGTTCTCCACAATCTCAGCTGAAGCAACTTTAAAGCACAGTCTCCAGAGTTCAGATGCCATCTGTAAGGAGACATCCCTCTCAGTCATCTCAATGCTCCCTCACATTTGTGTATTTTACACCACCCCAAGAAACACTGCAGCACGGGAGGGAGAGAGAAGTGCCAAAAAGAAATTCATCAATTCCTCACATGCAAATGCCTGGAGTTCAGCAACGCCAGGCTTGGTTGCCTCCTCGGCTACAGACAATTCTTTCATACACCTGGGCAGCCTTTTTAAACAGTGAGCACCCAAAGTCCTCCCCAGGCATGCTGCAGGTAAAGTGTTACTGAAAGCACACATGGAGAGGTGGCCTCTCTTGTCCCCTTCAGTCAGAGGCCAGCTCAGGAAGCAGTGGAGAGGGCATCAGCCTGTCCAGGCTGGAGCTTCACACTTGCTCCTCCTGTCAGAGCACGCCCAATGCTGAGAGCAGAGCACCATCTCTGCGGAGTCCCTTCTTCCAGCCAGAGCTGGAACCTCAGAGCACACCAAGGCCCTTCCAACAGTGCACAAGCAGAGCTGCTTCAGTCTCTCCAGGAGTTAAGCTCCGTTCATTCAGGGCACAGACACAGGAGATACCAATTGCGTCTGGGACCCTCCTGGCCAACCAGCACCATCTTCATGGGGTCAGCGAGCAAGCAAGCACGTGGCATCAGCCGCATCAAACTACCAAGAGACTCTTGTCCCTGCTTGCCTGGCAGGCCTACAGACACCAGTCCCCTTTGACATGTAGCAACATGATGGCCAGGAGAGCAAACTCTGCACACAACAGCAGAACACCGGACCACAGACCCATGTCCTAGTCCACTCCTACTGCACATACCTGTCAGAAGTCCATGCCAACACGGAGTCCACATCTCCTCTTCCTCTGTACCTGCATGAGCCACTTGTTTTCTGACCTCTTCTGTCAGCAGACATCTCTGGAGGACCTAGCATGCAACAAGGTCCAGAAATCCACTTCTGTTCTGTGTCAGACATCTCCCTTTCCCAGCTCAGGGTGGCAGAAAGAGCAGGAGGTAGAGCTGGATCCAGGAAAGGTTTCAGGAGCACTGTCCAGATCTCCTCATCAGCCCTAAAGTCATGCTCTACTCAGGAGACAGCCTGTCTAGAAATCAGAGAGCAGCAGCTGCAGACAACGCCATCTCCACACGCAGTGCACCATGCCCTGCCAGATGTGGGCACAGCCCACTGAAACATGCAAGGCCTGCAAGCCTGCAGAGTCCCACCTTGCTACAGGGCTCCTGGAGAGGCCACTCTCATCAAAATCACAACTACTGAAACTTCAAAGAGCCTATACTCATAGTGAGCCACTCCTTCCCTTTGCTTGCTAGATTCAGGACTCTGGTCCTCGCTCCCAAAGCACAACCTGGGACTGGCCCAACTCCAAAACAGCGCTGTTATTGTCTGACAGAAGCTCTCATCCTCCAGAGCAAGGAGGTAGAGCAGTCACCGTGATCGGTCCACAAATCTGAGAAGTGTAACCACTTCTCTGAAGAAATCAGGGTAACCACAAACCTCAGCACCTTCGCAGTAAGCATCAGCCACGCTTCAGCCAGCGCAAGCCGTGCTTCAGTCAGCCTCCCCCCACCACCACCACACAGCCAGCACACAGAGCACAGTCTCTGCTGCCTGCGGTGGAAGAGAGAAACCTACCTTTATGTATGCACAGAAGTGCATGCCGGGAAAAGCTCCGATACTCTGGTGAGGGGCACCCTACGGGGACTGAGAAAGATCACTGAGAAACAGGGCTTTGCTTGCCCTACAGCAACAAGCAGAGAAGCATACAAATAAGAGGAATACGCTGTGCATTCCCACACCCCACTGCTCTTCTTCCTAGGCTCAGCGAGCACAGGGTACAGCACGGATGCACCATGCACATATGCAGAAGTCACCAAGCAACAACAGCTCTCTCCTCCAATTCTCATTTAACAGACCACTGACACTTAAGCTTAATTTTGTCTTAAGTACGTTTCAAGTTCATCCAAAGTGGATGAAACATTTAGGGTTAAAGGTGCTCTGTGCATCAGACCTGGAGAACTTAAGGCAGAGGCTCACACAAAAATAGCAGCTTTCACAGCACGTCTATAGCACAGCACTAATGTTTATTCTTGTATCTAGGACTAACCTTAATTCTGCCTCGATGCACATATATAACAAGGCATTAATGTTTATTAAAGAACCAATACTTCAGCTACTTATGTGTTAAAAAGGTGAAAGCCCCCCATAACTTCACATCGCCCTTGTTTCTGCGTGTAGCACACGAGCACATCGCTAGCGCTGGAATTCACCTTCAAAGGCAGCCATGAAGCATAAGTCAAAGTGCAAAATGAAAACAACTTAGTTATCTAATTACCTTAATGACTTCTGAGGAGGAGTTTAATGACTGGAAGGTTTTTTTGAAGGAAACTCAACTATGTCCACATAACAAATGTCCATTTCTAGTGTAATACAGAGAGACCAAAACAAAGCAGTGGCTGCTTTGCTTCAAAGGACTGCAAATGAGACCCTTCCTGGAGATGGGTGCGGGTCTCACATCCCTGGGAGCATCAGTAGGGCAGAGGGTGCTGCAGCTCTGCCCCCCCACGCCAGCCACAGGGACAGCCCGCACAGGCTTTGGGCCTGGCGTCCCTTGCAGCGCGCTCATGCCCTTCCCATTGAGGCTCCTGCGCAAGAGCTCTCAGGCTGTAATTTAAACCCAGGCTTTAGGGCCACATAAGATGTCAAAAGAAACAACCTTGCCCCTCCACTGCCTACCTGTCCCTGCCCTGCAATAACACGCGCACTGGCAGGGACATACAGCCAGCTCACCGGGCTGGGTTAAGAGCCTGGCCCCAGATATCGCCTCCTTTTATTTCAATGCAAAGCAGGGCTCTACAGGCCCTACACTTTTACGGAAACATTCAGAACACACAAATGCTATGCAAACTGACACTGACAAGCACAACCTTCCTCTGCTTTCCAAAAGGAAGCAATGAGTTACCTGCATTTCAACCCAGACTTCCTGTAACAACTGAGCCAAACAGAACAAGCCAGACAAAGCATCAATAAGCTTCACCAGAAGAGAGCTGAACCTAATGTCAGCAGTTAAAACACAATTAAAATAAAACAACCAACCAACAGAAAAGAACTCCACAAAAACCCTCAAGAACACCCCCAAAAAACCAACCAGATAACACTACCTATACTAGAGCAACACTGGGGCTGCATAAAGTTAGGGCAAAGACAGGACTGCAAGAGAAGTGCTGTACCTCCCGGGTTATCACCACCAGACTGCCACAGAGCAGCATCCCCACAGGGAAACCAGAGCCAAGCCAGCACCTCATCGTCACGACAACAGCCGCACTCCTTGTTCTGTACCCAGTGCACCTCTGCAAGGACATTCCCAGAACCCACATGAAAAACTCAGAGGGACTGGGACGTGGTTCCCACACTTCTCACTTTCTTTTCTGGACTGAAGAGTGTTTTGCTCCGTCAGAGCAGGATTTGTACTCACTGCAGGCTGGGAATCCCCAGGAGGCAACGGGCTGCAGCGCGGGGATAGCGCACACCCCTTCACTTCAAGGCAGCATTTCCTCCTCGCAACAGGGACGGGTGAAGCACTCCACGACCACCTCGGGGCCAGCTCCTCTCTGGGCACGGGGCCCAAGGGCAGTGTAGGGCAGGAGCCCTACACCCAGGCACCAAACTCTCCCAGCTTTTAGCTGACTTCCCGAGGAGCCAAGTGTGCTCAGGCACTCCCCAGAGCACAGCTACAGCCCAGGTATCTGTCAGGGACCTGCCTCAAACATCGAAGCCCAGCCAGAGCATCCCAGGTATTTCCTACTTGTTAGGCTGACTGGACACCGTCAACATAACAATGCTAAAATTTAATAGCCACATATTGGCAGATTGCTAGGCTGCATACCAGATTTTCCCATATAAGGGAAAGTTGAAGGCATTGTCCTATCAGACAGAAACATATTGCACCAGCCTGAGATATTAGAAAGCAAAATCAGAGTCTCCTCGTGTCACAAGCTGACAGCCGCAGCACCACGTTTTCCCCCTTGTGCCGACGGTTTGGTCAGCCTGCCCCAGCTCTGCTGTTACCACCAGAAGCTCATGCCCAAGGACCACTGGAGGCCAGCTGGGACAGGTACTGCCCAGCACAGCAGCACAGTGCCATACGGGGGCCCTGCACTTCCAGAGAGGATTTTGGTCCCACCACCACCACGCTGGCAATGCGGGCACTGACACTGCCACCGTTCCCAGAGTGAAACGTATCTGTTTCGACGGGTTTTTAGGGTGCTGAGAACTCACCATACAAATCCTGTGCGCTCTCACCAACACCCTGCCCACAGCAAACTCCACGAGACCACTCTCTGGTCTCAACAGACCACTCTCAACAGCTCTGCCTCTGCTTTCACAGACCAGAGTGAAGCCACCAACACCAGAGGCTGACTCCACGGTCCCAAGCATGAGCGGAGAAATGCTTTCACTGCTACTAACAGGAGCGATGAAAACAAGTCCTCTTGGCTCCTCTGAAGTCCCGTCAGACACCAACCACTGCGCTCGCCAGTGCCTCTTTAAGACACTTTCAGAGGAGCCTCCCTACGTGCACTTGCCTTCCAGACCCAACAAGCTGAGGTCACTTTCCTGCACCAAGGGCTCACTTACAGTGCAAGGCTGCTCCACTCTCTCCCCTCCTTCGCAAGGGCAGGCTTCTCCTGCACACTGATGTGCACGATACCAGCTCTTATCTCTGCAAAGCGAGACGGCCTAGGACACAGCAGCTTCACGGAAAAAACAAAGGCTGCTCCAGCGGCTCAGCTCTCAGCCTTGCCATCTCACAGAAAAGAAGTTCACTGGCTTGTGCAAACTCCTCTTGAAATAACACGAGCCATTACAGCGAAACACTTTATATTATCCACCTATAAAAGTTTATGTCTTTGGAGAAGCTCTTGAGAAAATATTAAAGATCTCTCAAGAAAGACTAAATCCTGAAAACTGAGATTATGTTTTTGCAGTTTTTCAGGGGGAAAACTGAGATCTTCTTCCTGTTAAAGTACGGTAAAAAGCAGTCAGAAAAAGGAGACAATCCTCCAAAAGCCTCCTCCACCAAGCCACTAGAAAGCAACAGACCCCAAAAATACCCACAGCACTGACCATGGGGGCTAACACCGGCATACCCAGGGCCAGCTGCTCCAAGGCCAGCAGCACAGACAGGGCCACCCTTCCCTGATGCCAACATGCAGGACAGCGGAGGGAGAGGTAAGCTCAAGTGATTCAAAAGGCATACACTACCAAAACAGACAGCAGCACTCAGAACAAGGTGACAAGGGACCCTGACAGCACCTTCCACAGGAGCCGTGCATTGCTCACAAGCTGCAGGCATTGAGAGCAGCACAGGAGCTGCCTCAGTGTCACGGAGGCACACAGGCCACTTCTGAACACATCCGTGCTAGCCTGCAGCATGGGGCTGCAGCTGCCTCCTCAGCAACAGGGCAGTGTTGCTGCTTGGAGGACTGAGACAACAGGCAGAAACAGCCACAGCTATGGGATGGGCTTCAAACTTGATGAAAGTGAAAACGAACCAAGATCAGCCCTTCCCCGAGTCGTCTCATTGACTTTGGCTCTCATTTGAGGAACAGTAACACATTTTGAGTTCTGCTGTACAAGGTACACCCGGACATTGTTATGGGATGCAGCTCTACTGGGTATCACACTTTACAGCTGGAAGCACTTGAGGGCCAACGTTCAACCAGCTTCACCCCACCACTGATGCGTGCCACCCGTCTTTGCAGCAAAGGAGACTCAGCAGCACATCCAGCGCTCCTGAAGGACCTGCAGGTTTAGGCAGCTATACCAATTCAGTGATGATGGGCAGAGTTAGCTTTCCAAAAGCAAAGAGACAACAATGTTAAGCTCCATAGTGGAAGAGGAATCAATTTTCCAGTAAACAAGTGGGAAAGAAACTCAGTGGCAGCCCCAAACAAAACCACCCTAGTTGGAGGCCAGAAGCCTCGACAGAAACAACCTACGTGCTCCTGGAAGAATCTACTCCCAGAGCAAAAATATGCTGCTACTGCTTCATACTTCAACAGCTGGACCAAAACAACAATTTCTCTGTAAAGCAGCACAGCAGAGCTCCTGCATGAACAAGGTAAACAAAGGGTGAGGAGAGGTATGGCGGCACCTATTCCTGTGCCATCACTGAACAAGGCCCCAGATCAACAGCAACAATTCATGGTGGGGAAAATACAGTGCTTGGTGTTCCCTCTCCTCTGGCAACACCCTAATCCAACTGACCCCACACCAGCGCAGCACTGGCTGCCCAGTATCCATAGCCCTGCAAGTGAAGGGGTCAGGGATGACCATCTCGCACCTACAGCCACATCTGTCTGCCCCCCAGGAACCCTCTGCCAGGGAGCCCAGCAGCTGCAGCGGGGTGCGGGACCCACAGGGCCCTCTGCACAACCACAGCAAACCACCTCCACCCCTCTCCTCTCAATACTCCAAACCCAAAAGCATTTGCTGCATTTCTCAACCAGGAGGTAAACAATAAAAAAGCCTGAACTTATGGCTACAAGCACCCCAACTCACCGAAGAAATAAACTTTTCACAGCACGATTACTGGAAAGCTCTACCACATCAAGGGCCGGAGGCAGACCAAGCAGAACTCTCTCTCCTGTGCCGAGGCAGTCTGCCTGGCCTCTGCAGACCCTGACTTCACTGCGAGTTTAGTCTAGTTGTCAAGAAGGCAAATCGATAAAGAGAGAAAACGTTAGCTGCTCCAAGACAGGTAGCAACACCAGCAGCTGATTTCTCTTCACCTCACTGTATTCTGTTTGCATGTGTTTCTCTCGCAGCGTTTACCCTACAAAGGCTAAAATCCACTCAGTCGCCAGTAAGAGTCACTGGTAGGAACAGGGAGAGCCCCACAATGCAGCCACCAAAACACAAGGGACACACGGCTGCGTGGGGCGACTCCAGCACAATGACTGCAGCGGGCGGGACGCGACTCCAACGTGACTGCGATGCTCGCTGTTGTGACATGGCTGCAATGTCACAACAGAGCCGCGTTCGCTCTGCGCACGGCGGGTGAGCGAGACGGACCCGCCGGCGACAAGGACGAGCCTGCGACCCGGAGCGGAGGGACGGGCCCTTCAACCGGACCCCCCCACCGCACACAAACGCTGCCACGGACTCTCTCGCTCGGCAGGGGCCGGGCGGCAGTAACGCCGTGTCCCGGGGCCTCCCGCCCGCAGAGCGACCGCTTCTCCTCCGCCCGCGAAGTTTAAAG
>NW_010203129.1:0-1317 GCF_000695765.1 Mesitornis unicolor
TTGGCACAAAGTGATCAATCTATACCCAGACCGGTGCGGGAAACTGGCTTTCTGCAGGCTGTGCTGGCCCCGCCCCTGTCCTCATTGGCCACCACTTACCACTCCCCGCCGCCCATTGGCCAAGCCCGCTGCCCGTATGCCGCGCTCATAATGAAGGCATTGTGACCTCTGCCGTTGCCAGGCGATGCCCCACCCCCGGCCCCTCTCTGGGTGGAACGCGCCCAGGAGCCAGGGCCTCTGGAAAGTCACACCTCACAATGACGTCGGCATTGTGACACATCTGGGCTGCACAGCAGCTCTGACGGACCCCATTCCGCTCTCTGTCCCTGCGCTCCCTGGGGCCAAGCGAGACCCGCCTCCCAACTTCTGGGGCAGCTGGCATCAGAGCCCTCTCTCTCGTCTCAGCTCTGTCCCAGCTCCGAGGCGGGAGGAGAACCATGAAGGTTCTGCAGATCCCCTCAGGCTAAATTCAGGTGAAACGACACCAAGCGATCAATTAAACATTTTATTTATAATCTACTTGAATTGGAAATCTTAATCAACTCGAGCTTGGAGAATGCAACACATCAGCAATGTGGGTTCTTATTGGAAACCTTTACAAGAGGAAGGAAAAGAAGAGAAAAGAGGGACAGAAAGGGAGAAAGAAGAAAACTTATCACCACCCTTGGATTGCGCAACGACAGTGATGAACGTGGAGATCCTCATCGGCGGGCGTGCCCGTGGCTCTTCTCGTGATGGGTGGACTGTGGCTCCCTGAGTCGGTGCCTTTTATACAGCCCCATCCCTCGAGGATTTATGTGACTCTGGGTCTGCTGCGCAGGTTCCGTTGTGGGGGAGTGGTGGTTGTAAGCACCTTCCCCAAATAGTGTCTTGCCTGGCAACACAGAACAGCCCATCCTCCGACAGGTAGAGCCTTCTGCTTCCCTGCACTTTATGCTCAACTGAATCTGTCTGTGTTATGGAGAATCTGCCTTGGCACACTGTTTGAGACACAGTCTCTGACAGCATCCCGTGGCACAAACATGGACTGCATAATCTTCATCCTGGGTGGTGGTTTTCACATAACAGACAGAGGACAGAGAGGATAGAGGAGAAAAAGTTACATTTTCAAAAATAAGAACCCACAGCCTATCATTGTAATAATATTCAAAAAACATTTGTCCCAACCTAGAAGTCCTAATGAGTTGAAGAGAGAGGCAAGCCAAGGTTTAGGTCTCCAGTCATTCAAACAGTTCTTTGGCTGCATTGCTTGGAAAAGCTCTCCAGTCTGCTCTGATGCTTCACTTTCTTTCGTGCTTCTTCCAGGGTGGTAGTTGC
>NW_010203130.1:0-301 GCF_000695765.1 Mesitornis unicolor
CCCTCGTGTGTCCAGGGGGGCAGCCGCCTGCCTCCTCCCTCCCGGGACAGTGTGGGGTGCTCTCCCTGAGCCCGGGCATCACGGACGGGACACAGCCCCATCTCCATCCCGGGAAATGCGGGGCCGCAGCTTCCCAAACGCAGGCGATGGGGCTCCCGCTGGGATAACGGAGCGCAGGGTTACCCCAGCCAGGACTCGGTTCGCTCCTCTTCCCACAGCACCAGGCGGCCAAGGATGCGTGAGCCCCAGGCTGGGCCTAAAGAGGCTTACACCGACTATTCACCTTCACGAGGGGCTATTT
>NW_010203130.1:674-5178 GCF_000695765.1 Mesitornis unicolor
TGTCCCCAATGGCAGGGCACAGCACCCACCCGTACAGCGAAGCACCGCACAAATCCTCACACATTTTATTACTCACTGGAACAGCACGAATCTCAAAGGGCTCCCTGATCCCACCAGCCCTCACACGGGGCATCCCCAGCGCCCACCCTCAGCGCCCCTGCAGCCGGGCTGTTTCGGGGCCGTGCGGTGCTGTGGAAGGGTCTCACCGCTGCTCTCATCAAGGGGAAGGTGGTTTTCATCCCCTGAATTGAAGGCACACAAATCAGGAGCCAAGGCGTCCTCCCGCCACACAACAGCCAGGCAGGGCCACGTCTGCGTCCCCTGACCAAGGCAGCGCACGCTCGGTTCGCGTCGGTTCCCACAAAGCACCCCAGGTCCCAGCAACGCTCCCCAGCAGGTTTGGGGCGCGCGGGCTCCAGCAGAGGCTGCGGGCAAGGCCCTGCAGAAAGGATTTTGGAGAAATGTGTGTGTCGGACGGAGCGAGAGACCCGGGGAGGGCTGCACCTGCTTGGGCTTCCCATTCTTATGGGAACCTCCCCAGCTCCCTTTGGCACAAGCGCTGGCTCAGGACACGCCTCCGGGTGCCGCCGAATTTGGTGAGGACATTTGGCAACGCGGCTGTGCTCGAGGCCCCAGCTCCACTTCCAGTTGGCAAATTCTCTGAAAGGCGAGAGGAGAAACCTTTCTGTTTCTTGTTTTTCTTCCAAAACACTTCAAGGGAAACCTTTACCAGGAGAAACGACCGCAACAAACCAATCGCATTCTCACTTTGGGGTGGGGAAGAGGGTGCACGGCTGGCGCCAGCCGCAGGGCCCGCAGCCCTCGGTGTGTGGCACAGCCCTCGGCAAAGGTAAGGATGGGGAATATTCAGAAATTGGGAAGAGCCAAAGGAAACGCATTGGGAAAGACACTGGAAACGACAGACTCCCACCAGCGAGTGTCTAAAGCCTGCGGTTGTTGGCACAAGGAGACAGCTTTGCTGTAATGCCGTGGAGAAATAAACTTCAAGGGATGTCCGTGAAATATCCTGACTTTAAAACCTGTGGCCGTACACTTGCTGTACAAATGTAAAAAATCCTGCCAGCCAGAATACCCTATAAAAACAGCGAAGGCGAGAGACGAGACCTTGAGGTGAGCAGTCCTTCCTCGCCGGCACAGCAGACGCCCTCCCTGCAGTGCCAATAGTTTGCAGTTCTGTTTTTGGCAGATTATCGTTAAAAAGGTCTTTATAGCTTTAGAGAGAAGCCGCTGAGCTGCACCAAGTTTTGGTTGAGGCGGAGAGCGCGGGCGCGCGGGGCGCTGCGGGCGAAGGGACAGCGCAGGGGGGGCTCTGCTGCCGCTCTGCTCCTTGCCCCTGGCCCGCAGGCGCTGCTGCTCGTGCTTGGCTCTCTTCAGTGCTCGTTTCTCATCAGCGAGGAGCAAAGTCCTGGTTGGTAACCAGTCCAATCCCAGAGGCGGAACGGAAAGTCCTTGTGAGGACCTAAAAAAGCTTTTGTGTTTCTAACAAAACCAAACCCAAACACGTGCAAACACTGGTCCTGCTTTGATGCCTTTGCTCGGTTCCACGCCAGTGCACGGGAACACAGCGATCTCACTCCTCATCCACTGCCACTCTCAGCCTCCGCAGGAGTCCTGACGAGCCATCCCTCCACTTCTGCCTTCAACGCTTCTTCCTATGCACATCCTTCCTGCCCTTCCCTCTTCCGCGCTCACACCCTGTTCCTCTGCGGCTATTTTCGGAAAGCAAAGACGTCCCGTGGTTTCGAGCCTCTCTTGCCTTCGCTTCCTGGTTTCGGAGAAGACCCCTCCGCCAGCCCCCCGTAGGGGCAGCTCTCGCACTCGGGGTGATGGCCGGAGCACTCCACGGCGGGGATGAAGCCGCTGTCCCACATCCCGGTCCCGCACAGCTTGCAGAGGTCGTGGAGGCTGCAGGGGATGCGGGGCAAGAGGTGGAACTGATAGAGCAGGCTCCTCGCCTAGAGGGGAGATAGATAAAGTCATTCGTTCCTCCCAGGGAATGAATGTGGAGGGTGAGGGGCATCCCATGGGCTCCTCTGCCGTCCTCCTGTTTGGTTACCTCAAGCTCCAGCAGAGGAGCATCCCTCCTGGACGCAGACCTAAAACGGGGGCACTGCGGATGCAGCGGCACATCCCACGGCCTGCATCCCCCCCAGCCCCGGATGGACCGGGGACCCTGGCACAGCGACCAACAGCTCTGTCTGCCTCGAGTTATCCCCACTGCTCCGGTACCTCCTGAGCACTCTGCAGCCACCCCTTAATTCTGCAAACCTCATTTCCACACCAGCAGCATCCTCCTCCCCTCCCAGGCTCCAGACAAGCAGGGGGATACGGAGACGTGGAAGATGAAGCATCAGCCCCCAATTTTCCCGATGCTCTGGCTCGTCCCCCACAGCAGCACGCAGGGATTTACCTTCCTGAGCACCAGCTCTCCGTTCATGTGCATAGCCAGGTTGCCAAAGTGCAGCAGCATCTGGTCAGTGGCCAGCTGCTGCTCAATGACATCGTCCCCGTAGATCACCACGATGGCCACGCAGATGAAGAGGTGGAAATAGTCGGTCTGCAAGGAGAAAACAGGGGCGGGGGTACAGCAGGGGGAGGCAGAGGCCTGACCTAACCCCCCCACTTTCCACAAGCACTTCCTCAGCAGAGATTCTGCGCTCCTTCCAGTTTTGCCTACTGGTAATTCAGAAAGCGAGTTACTGGCGAGTTCTGAACCACAGCCCAGTCAAAGTCTCTCGTCTTTACAGCAAGGTTTGCACCACGGCTTTCAAAGCAGACTGGTGATTTTTGGGAAGACTGTGTAAGAGAAGTCTGCAGTTCAGAAGTGGTCCTGAAAAACCTCCTTTAGAAGCCTGGGCACCCTCAAGTAGGAGAAGCAAGTGTCCATTCTCCTGCTACATAAAATACCTCTTCGATAGTTACAGAGCCCCCCATAACACCTATTTATTTTGGATAGTGTGCTACTAAGAGCCTTTAAGGGAATGCGGCAACGCTGCCGCGGTGGTGAGGGCTCAGCCAAGGACGCGCCACCGCCCAGCACACCCCGTCAGCTCTCACCTGGTAGTGAGCCCAGCACGCCTCCCACATGCGCAAGGCCTCGGCATCCGGAAATTCCCGCTTGAAGCAGAGGAGGATCCAGCGGTGGCAGAAGAGCATCTGCAGGCCGTCCTCGCCCAAGGAACAGAGGTGCTGGTGGAAGCGCGGGTGCATGAGCCGCAGCAGCTCCCGCAGGTACATCTGCAAGGGGTGATGCTCTGAGCCGAGCCTCCGGACGCTGCATGAGGACTCGTGCGCCCTCAGCCACCCCCCTGGAGCCCCCATCAGAGCCGGGGTCCTGCAGAGCTGCCCCTGGTTCTGTTCTCTCACAAAAACCCCCAGCTTTACGGCCGGTTTAGGAGCTCGCCTGGCTCTGCCGTTGAAGGGCAGAGCGCACCGGCCACGGCAGCAATTTCCCAAGGAAGGAGCAAGGGTGAAGAGCAAATCCCACGGCAGCTCCAGTGTGAAATGAAAGGAGGAGGAGATGCAGGCTGGGGGAGGCGGTGAGAGCCTTGAAAATGAGAGGAAAAGGACATGGCTATCTCTGCAATGCTTCATTTCAACAGGGGCCGGGCAACACGGGAGGGATTTTGGGAAGCCTGACTACACAGGCACAGTGCAGTGCTCAAACCTGTGCATTAACCTCACCAGCAGCCTCCCATGGGGTTTCACCACAAGTTTACCACTTTAAATTGGTGCATCATGACCCGGACAGGATTGTTCAGGTTTAGGATGGATTTTTCAAGATCTTAATAGGAAAACAACTGAAATTCCTGTTAAGATCTACAAAGTTCCCATTTTTAAACAAGTTCACCTTATTTTAAGAAACTCTGTCAGCTTTTCATTTGGAGATAATTTTAAAAATCTATTAAAAATGCTAAGATCTTAAAAAACACCCAACAGAAAGAAGAGGGCTGCAGCTCAATCACCTCCTCTGCCTCATTCACACCGAACGCCCCAGAGTCAGGACAAACCCAAACCCTTGAGCCCTCAGCGCCTGGGAGCAGTGCAAAGGAAAAGCAAGCAGCACCCTAAACACCTTTGATATAAAAGACTTCTTGAATCAGCGCCCTTTAGCATGGCCAAGGTAACTTTACTCGGACAATTTATTGGCTATAACCGCCTCTGGAGCGCCCCGATCAGCCAGGATTCATTTCATCCATGGGGTATTTTGTGGGTTTGCAGTGTGATTCGGCACGCTGGGACCCAACAGGGCACGCTCCTTGGCCTGGGGAGAGGAGAAGCTGAAGGCAATGGGTAAGGGGAGCTCCGCGTGAGGCCTCACCAGCTGTTTCTCCATATCCTCATCGCGGGGGGAGCTGATGAAGATGGTGTTCTGCATCAACCCTACGAAGCACCAGAACGTATCCGACTCATCCAGGACCTCTGCCAGCAGCGGGGCAACCAGGTCAGACATCCCCTGGGAGTATCCAATCGTTGGGTTAAA
>NW_010203130.1:5194-6009 GCF_000695765.1 Mesitornis unicolor
CCTCCTGCGGAAGAGATGCAAACGCAGAGCTGAGACCCAGGGGGACACATCACAGCCAGCGCAGCCCCTTCCCCTTCCACCCCAACTCCCACCACACGGCCTGGGTCAGGCAAAGCACAAGGGGGCAACAGAGCACTCCTGCATCACAGAGATTAACCTGCAACTGCACCCGGAGCCTTGGCAGCTTTTGCTGCCCCACACAATTGCTTTTCCTAAGAGAAGCATAGCAAGGATACGCCAACTGCGACTCTCCTTAATTTTTCGGGTTACAGCATTTTGCATCAATGCAGAGAGGCTCCCGGGTGGGGAGAAAGGGCTCTGAGCAGCACGCAGCAGCCTGGGACAACGGATGTGAGTACCCCAGGCTGCTGTTTTCCACCTACAGTGCAGAGACAGGAGCACGCAGCTCCGCTCATCTCGGGCGCAAAGACACACAGCCCTCCTGTAAGGTGCTCTGGCACAGACAGACAAACCCTGCCGCAGACAGCAGCCCAGTGAAATTAACTCCAGGAGGAGGTTTTGCATACACAGACACCAAAATACTAAAAGAAAAGAAGAATTTTAAAAGCACATGAGGACAGAAATGAGGGGCCTGTGGGAAAGGAGAGCTGATGCCTGCACGTCCACAAGGCCCAAGCCCTGCTGTCAGATGAAATCCAGCAGTTTTGCAGGCACACAGAGCAGCAGAGGAAGCACTGGGGAGGAAGTGCTTGTTCCTGCATCGCTGGGTACCAGTCCCCATGTGCACGGTGCTCTTCAGCCTTCCCATGCAGCGGCCTGGGCAGCCTGGGCCAGGGGGTTACTGGGTTTCTGCA
>NW_010203130.1:6043-8312 GCF_000695765.1 Mesitornis unicolor
GTTTGGGACACCAGAAGTGGACACCTCACCTCATCGTCTCCACGTTGGGGTTGTCCTCCCCTCGGAAGAACTGGTTGCTGCGGTCAGTCCTCACGACGTCTTTATCCACCGTGAACTGCACCTTACGCCAGAAATCCTTCTGTTCGTCTGGAGTCATGGCAAGCCTGAAAATTGAGCAGCAACAGGAGTGCGTTGCCAAGTGAGGAATACGGTTGCCACAAAGAACAAAAAGTCTCATTTCAGCTTTAGCTTTCTGAGAAAAACCATTTCTCTACAGCGTTGTCTCGTCACCTGAAGAACAGGCAGGCAGGTCTGTCCAGAACGGCAGTTTTCTGTCCAAATGCGTTACTAGAAGGAGCCTCCGGGGCCACAAATGGGATGAGATGATGAGTTTTCTGCACCGAGCTCCACCTCAGAAGCAGTTGGACTCTGCTCTGCGCTGCTCCGTGTGGGTGGCACACCAGCACTCACCACGCTGTTTTGGTTGTCTCCTAATTTATGCCACCGCCGGCCCTCCCCAGCTTTACGTACACACAACCAGTTTACAACACACAGCTCTTGCAGTAATGACTTCCTTGATTAGATATCCCTTCTTCTTCCCTACTTTTACATCCCACGATATTCATAAAGAAACGTAAGATCCTATTTCCACCTCCAGCGCTCCACGCCAAGCTTGGAGCCTTGCCTGAGAGATAAGCTTCCCGATGTGGTACTGACGAGCCCGTTTCAAACACCCAGCTAAGGCAATATTTGAGCTGTATGGTGTTAGCTCCAGGCCCTCGAGAGCTCAGCTGAGCCCCACACACCCCCTTTACCACCCCTCTCACTTCTTTACTGCACCCAGCATCTCCTGAAGTGAAGGGGAAGGCTCCGTACATCACAGGGATGCCACTGCGACATCGGGCATGAGCAGCACGGGATGAAGCCGGCCTCTCACCTCCTCTCCTGGATCTCAAAGTACTCCTTCCTCTTCTGCAGCCTCAGCGCCTCCCTCTCTTCAGAGGTGGACTCGTAGCTGTAGTAGTGCAGCAGAAAGGGCCACACCTCCCCGCGGATGGAAATATCGATCCCACCAAAGAAAATGGCCTGGAAGAAGGAGCAGAAGTGAGGACGGGTACAGCTTTACCCTTCCCCAAACCAGCAACAAACAAGTGCCCACTACTGAGCCTTGGTGGCTCTGCAGGTCTTTCCTGACAAGTGAGGCCTTGATTCAAGCTCCTGCAATTTGCACATGTTTAGAGGGAAAGTGCTGGCCTTCTATTCCCAGACAGACACAAATCGGGCTCATTTCAATGTCAATAACCCCCCCTGGAGAGGCTCTATGATTAACGTGTCGTTCTCATGTCACGGCTTAATCCCCGATCTCGGAGACGCTGCATTGCGCTGCAAACTTCTCTCTCAGGACCTGGACCCAGCGCAGCCCTGCAAGCCCTGCACGATTTCATACGGCGATGGCAATTTTTTGTTCTTTCACTCGCTCACGCCGCATTTTGCCAACCCGTCCAGCGTTTGTGAGGTCCAAGGGGCAGCAGAAGCCGCCCAGCTCGGCCTCCTGGGTCTGGGAGATGCTCTCCCATCCCAAACCCTTGCAGCTGCAGCCCCAGTGACACCTCCAGAGCTCCAGCCACGCTCTACACCAGTCCTGACACCCTCAAACGCCCGGTTCTTGCCCCCAGCATGAAGGCAAACTCCTGCAGCTTCCACCCGCAGCCTTGGCAGGAGAGAAAGGGCGAGAGAAAGCAGCGGCGCCGCTCACCTTCTGCAGCTTGTACTCCTCCTCCACCTGCCCCGCTTCGTTCAGGTGACGGAGCCAGGCCGACACGTCCAGGCGCTTGTAGGCGTTCTCCTCGGGGTGGGTTTCGGAGGAGGGCAGCTTGGGGCGGCGGATGGAGAACTGCATGCACGTTTTCTCATCGGCAAGCTGCTGAACGGGGGAAAAGAAACGCCAAAAAAACCGCAGGTAGGAGGCAGAGGTAGCAGCAGAGCACGAAACACAGCGATTGTCAGAGCAGGGAAACGTTTTTGCATGGTTCGTGTGGGATTAAGCAGCGAGGGGCTGCACTTGGGGAGGGGTTTTTTCTTTAAATTCCAACCATTACAATAGCAAGAGTGATTAGAATAATTAAAAATGTGAGTACCACAGAACAGCTTCATCTTTATTAAAAAAAATAAATAAATAAATGGTTTCCATTCCTCCCCCAGTCTTATCCCTGACCTGAAACGGAATTAATGCTGCTTACAGCAAAACTTCACCCTGCCAGGAATGACT
>NW_010203130.1:8332-13472 GCF_000695765.1 Mesitornis unicolor
TATACAAAGGGATTGCTGTTAGGCAGGCAGGGAACTGCACTGCCAGGCTCTCTAAGGGCACTCATGATCCCAGTGCAAGGCTGCAGCTGACATTTAATTTAAAAATCAAAGGTTGCTCAATGCAAAAAGTGAGCCCATGCGACCATAATAAGAAAAGCAGCAGGGGGCTCTGTGGGAAGGATGGAAATTTAAGAATCGCTCTTTCTAATAAGCACATACAGTATCTTAAACAGATAATTAAAGAGCTCTTATCACATTTGTATGTAGATTGAACAAAATATGGCAGGATGCCTTGTCAAAACAGTTTCCAGTGCGGTGTGCGGTGCTTCACACAGAGGATGAAAGGCTCTGACAGAGGCCCAGGCCCAGCGGTGCAGATGCCCTGGCCCCTTGCACAGCCCCGTGCTGCCCCGGTGGGTCCCCGTGTCCAGCAAAACCTCTGGGTTATCCTCCCCATCTTCCCAGCAGAACAGGACTGGATGCAGACCCACGTACAACACAGACCTCGCAGCTGCATCCATGGCAATGCAGCTTTCTGCCTGACCTGGGGACAGGAACCCGTAGTCTCATTTCTCCAACGCACTCCTCTGGCTATAAACCTACGTGTGAAGCACCTGCTGGAGAAAACCTGCTCTGCTCCGGGAGCCTTGCTCGGGTACCTGGCCCTTGAGATGGGTCTCCGTGCAGTACTTCCACTGCTGAAACACCTCGGACAGTTTATCCAGGCCACCGTGGTGAAAATGGAAGATCTTGTACTGGCTCTCCCTGCTCGCCACCACCAGCTGTCCACAGGTGCAGGCCTCGTCGCTGCGGGGAAAACAGCTTATAAAGAAGCGCAGCACCAAGCTGTCACTTAAAACAGGGCGCAGGAGTCACTTTACAGCTCTGGGGCTCAGTGACCCTTCTGGGTCCCTTCCAACTCGAGATATTCTGACTCTGTGACACGGCCAGGGTGACCACTTTCCCCAGGAAGCTCCACTTGTGCCTGGCAATGGCACCTTTTTACCCGTATAGCACAATTGAAGGAATTAAATATGGACTTCCTTGGAGAACAAGCCCCCCAGAAGTCTGCCCCAGCAACACGAAGGTAGCACACAACATCAGCTCCTGGGGATATGTGGACCTGGTCGCACACAGCGTTGTCTAAAGCAGCAGGGAGTGAGAGTGAAAAGGGAGTAAAAATTTTTGTAATAACTTCTGTAATAATTTGAAAGGTAAACTAAGAGCCTGAGAGCAGCAAGAGGAGCCCCAGCGAGGGGCAAGTGAGAAGGTACCAGAGATAAAGAGACGTTTCCCACACCTCCAGGTTATTTTAAACGGTTTTGGTGAGACGGCTAAGAGCAACCTTTCCCTTCCTAGGGTAAGAAATCCTTTAGGCCCCGTAACCGTGACTCAGAGGCTCTCCTGGGGAAGGAGACACTTGCTTTCCTGCACACAACCATTGGGAACAGCCCCCGAGGAGGACAGCAGGAGCCATCTGTCCCCAGAGCCCGGAGCGCACCGACGAGAGCACACACAGGCATCGCACGCAGCGAGGTGTTACCTGAAGAAGAGGCGAAGGGACCTCATCTGGCCCAGGTCCACTCTGAAGACGCCGCAGAGCTGCTCGAGGGCAAACACCTTCTGCTGCTCGTCCCACCGCGTGCTCTGGGTCTGCCCGTTGCTCTCCTGCAGCTGGGCGCTGGTGTCCAGGCTGGAGGCCGAGCTGGTGGACAGGGTCGTGCGGTTGTCACTCGTGTCCCTGCAGACCGGAGCGGGGAGGCCACGCGTCACCCGAAGGCAACGGCGGCCGCACGGGGAAGTGACCGCGGGCATTAAACGTCCTCTGACACAGCCCTGACGCTGGAACTCAGTGACAGCCCACGCAGGAGATGGAATTATTTTATCTGAATTAACTCCCTGCGCACGGTCCTCGTTTCGGGCTGCTCCTAAATTGCGCACAGAACCGGGGAGAGCCAGAACCATCCCTCAAAACACTGACTTCTGAGAAGGCAGCGTCAAGAAGCCCTGATCCAGAGATGCTCACCCTGAACTCCAGTTCCCCGCTGCACCTTTCCCAGTGGACCTGGCAAGCCTGGCTTCACGTGTGTGAACTTGAGATAAATGCTTTCCACTTCCAAACTCAAAACTTTGCAGAGTTAAGGAGTGGAAAATTGCACGTGAGCTCTGTAGCCACTGCAATGTAGAGAACGCGGACACAACCATTTTCCAAAGCGCTGGGAGCTCGCCGCACCCCAGATATTTATCTTGAAGGGTAAACTGAGTTTAGATTTAAAACCTCATATGCCCGCCACCGGTCCTGATCCCAGAAGAAAATATCACCGCTTTGGGAATGAAGCGAATCTGAAACTGTGACCCCTTGATTCTTAAAAAGGCCAATACATGCGAACAGTCTCAGCGCAGGCTCTGAATGGGCTCTGCTGTGAAATCAGGGTTTGCAAAACAAGGCCGGTAGCAGGTATAAAGACAGCCCCCTGCAACGCCACTTTATGCAGTGTTTTCTAATCCGCTTATCTAACAATGTAGGCACTGAACGCTGAAAATCACACACTCAGCATGCATCTGCAGCACACCACATCAGTATGCCTCCCGAGCCCGGCCGCAGCGCCTCTTCCACAGGGACAAGCCTTATTTGCAGCATCCACCCGAGGGCCAGGTCACTGCGTCCCAATGCACAGGACTCCGGACATCCCCGTTAGGTGCGGGTTCGATTTTTAACCGAGCCCCTGCGGTTCAAAGGGCTCCAAACCCTCGTGCCCACACGCATGGGAAGTAATCCCCGAGCCCCTTCTCCAGCGCTGCAGCATTATGTAGATGAGACCAAGGCTGCTTTTCTTTCAGCCTAAAAGAGTGGCTTCACTGCTCTGCTCAGGAAGTTCTGCTGCTCCCTTTTTCTGGAAGAAAGCATCAAAGCAAAGCTCACGTCCGAGCCATTTGGGGGTGGAGGTCCTAGCAGCGACACAGCACCATTGCCGTGTCACACGAAGTACCCAAACTCACCCACAGAGCAATGACAGCAGTTTTCTAGGCTAGACAGGGGTACCTCAAGCACAGCCACACACCATCACCTGCACCTGGTGAATCTTCCACCAGAACTGTACTGGGCTTTGTGAAAAATCAACCATTGCTTCCCAATAAAGCTGCAAAATGCATCGCTTTCTACAGCGCTCGGTGTCTGACGGTAATGCAACCGTCACAGCAGTCCTGCCGCGAGCCACGGTGCCGGAGTGCGTGCTGCAAGCAGCTGGTATTTATGGAGCAACACTTCCTCACAGCCACAGCTGGTTACACAGGATTTTCCTGGAAGAGATGACTCAAACCAGCTCAAAGACTACGCAGAGGCAACCGATTTTCTACAGCTCTTGCCCAGATGGATGGGTCAGTACGGCAAAGGGCTGAGGAGGCGCTGGCTGTGACGACCGTGGGCGCTGCGGTCCCCTCCTCAGAGGCCATCGTGCCCGTAATTCAAGAGCATCATCTCAAATGATGTCTCAAAGTGATGACTACCAAGGGTTGGGAGTTACCAGCAGGGCTGGGCAGGCTGGAGCCACGTGGCTCCCAAATGCAGCGTGCCATTGCCTTGTGCCACGGCGCCGAAATCTGCCTCAGATACACCCAAAAACTCAGAGGCTGCAGAGCCCGGTTGCGGAGGTGCTGGCAATGTTCTGTTTTCTGGAAATGCTCCTTCAAGACCAATGTTTACACATCGAGCCACTCGTTACAAGCTCGTACACGCATCCGGCGCACACGGAAGCGGCCTGGAGCAGCGCGTGTGAGTGGATTTAGCCTTTCTGGACAGCGAAAAGCCAGCGTGGGTGAGCACGGCGCCTCAGAGCGCGCGATGCGGGGAAATTCCAGTGTTTTCCTTGAAGATGGGCTCTGAAAGAGACATCTGCGCACCCGTGGCCTTTGGAGAGGTCGATAAACACGCACGTTCGTACGCAGCGTCGCTGCAGAGAGCATCGCCTCGCGCACTGGGGCATGCTCAGTCACTGTGGAAATGAAGGAGAAACCTCACGGTGTTGAAAACTACCCTTTCCTGCCTACACTGAGTGACAAAAAATGGATTTATTCTAATCTGTTGGGCTACTTTTAAAAAGAATGTAAAAATGAAGTATGGCCAATGCTGATTTTGCGGATTTTGGGGAGTTGGGCCCTAAGCAGGCACACAAGGGAGAGAGATGCAAGGGAAGAACTCTCCAATTGGTGTCTGCCACACTGTGGTACCTGTCAGATGAGGGATTCAAGCTGGGAGCTGAAGCCAGGCAAGGCCCTCAGCTGCAGGAATGATCCAGAGAGGCTTCGGCTCGTGGGATGCAGGAAAAGCAGCGCCAGCGAGGACACAGCACTGCTCAGCAGAACAAGGGGACGAGTGCAATGGTCCACGGGAATACACGGGGCAGGGGGGAAAAGCCAAGGAGAATTGGCAAAACCCGAGGCAGGAAACTCAGAGGCATCTTCCTGATTTCACTTATGGCTTTCTCCATACTGAAGTCTGTCTCAAAACACATCTTATTCTTGCTGGTGATGAGTTTTCTCCACTGGTGATGTGTTTTCTCCACTGGTGATGAGTTTTCTTCACTGGTGATGTGTTTTCTCCACTGGTGATGTGTTTTCTTCACTGGTGATGTGTTTTCTCCACTGGTGATGAGTTTTCTCCACTGGTGATGTGTTTTCTTCACTGGTGATGTGTTTTCTTCACTGGTGATGAGTTTTCTTCACTGGTGATGAGTTTTCTCCACTCAACCATCGACCATTTCTGCATTCCTCGGGCTTCTGTAGCCCCAGAGAAAGCAGGTCCTGGCGTAAGGCGGCCGCCGTCCCCCTCCCACCGCACGCCCCATCCGAGGAGGGGGTCACCCATGAAAAAGAGAGACTTTGGACACGCAGCAATGCAGTAATGGGGCCTGACTTACTGCATCCATCCACGCCTACAGCTCCCGGAGCGTTACAACCAGTGATTATTTCTGCTACAGAGCCAGGGCAGAGACCTGCACCAATTACACGGGAAGCCCATTTCAGCAGCAAAGATCTAATAACACCTTTTACGAGGCGGTGTGACACACGTGTTTGTCAGAGGGCAAGGGCTGTGGCACTTACCCGGGCCGCCAGCGCGCACCGCGAGCCTCTCGCAACAGCC
>NW_010203131.1:0-513 GCF_000695765.1 Mesitornis unicolor
TGCTGCAGCCACCCCGGGACAGGCCCCATCCCCAGATGATCAAGGGACTCCTCCTCACCAGCTGCCTGGCCCCACGTACCTGGGTCGCCATTGCGGCCAGAGGCTTTTGAGGGCAAGGAGGTCCCGGAGGGGGGCTCCGGAGATGCCGTCAGCTGCCCCAGGAGACCCCGGAGCTGCCCGCTGAGGTCCCGGCCATTGGGCAGGGGGTTCAGCGGGAGGATGGGCCCCTCAGAGCCTCCCACCCTGGGGCAGCCCTGAGCACCCAGCAAGCTCAGCAGGGCTGTGAGAGGCTGCCCTGTGACTGGGGGGTGCAGCCCTTTGGGCTGGGGGGACACATTGTGAGCTGCTGGGTCCTGGGGGTCGGGGCACCAGGGCCACCGGGCCACCCTGCTGGGAGCCCTCCCGGCCACGAGAGCAAGCAGAGCAGGGCAGGGGGGTAAAGTGCTCGGGGGGGGCGCAGGGCTGGGGCTGCCCACGCTGCGGGCAGGGAACGAGGGGCTTGCTGGGGGGAGG
>NW_010203131.1:848-1891 GCF_000695765.1 Mesitornis unicolor
GGCGCCGCCCCATCACGCCCCCACCCTCGGGCACAACAGCTAAGGGCACCGTCGGGTTATGGCTGCTTTGGCTGCTTAAGGCATTGCTGACCAGAGAATCGGCCTCACCTTACTGGGGGGCACTGGGAGGAGGCACCAGTCCCAGGCTTTCCCCAGTCACCCCCTGCAACGGGGCTGCCCGGCTGCCAGTCCTGCCCGGGAGGCACTGGCTGGGGGTGGCCCTAGATGTGGGGGGGGTCACCACATCTGGCAGGGCCAAGGAAGGGCTAAAGCCAGGGCTGGTGGGCAGGTGGCTCATGGGGCTGCTGTTGGCCTCGGGGATCACGTTGTGGGGTTGCAGAAAGGGGGGGACAATGAGCAGTGTTCCCTCGGGGGAAGAAGTGGCCTTCAGGGTCTTCAACCCCAGCGGGGCCCTGGGGAAGCTGCCAGCAGTGGTGGGGGAGGAAAAAGGCCAGGCGCCCCTCAGCTGCGAAGAGCGGGCTCGGGCCAGGACCTGCGGGGAACCAGGAGACACAGGGCTCAAGTGGGCACCAGTAGGGCCTGGGGACCCATATCCCTAAGCTAGGTTGAACTGGGACAGCAGGGGACAGGGAAGATCAGGGAAAGGGGCAGGATGTGACAGAAAAGATGGGAGAGCCCTGGGAAATGTGGGGAAAGCAGAAGGACACTGGGATGGGTGGTGAGAGCCCAGGAAGAGAGGAAGGGTCTGGGACTGGACAGGTACAACCAGAAGACGTGAAGGGTTACAGGGACAAGGTGGGCACCCCAGAAGGGACACGGAGGAGGACAGACAAGGGCCCATCGTGGACAGGGCACCCTGGTACCTGTGCCTGGGCCTGGGGTGCCCTCCACGCTGTGACACGGTGAGGCCACGGCCGCTGTTTTCCGGCGGTGGTTGCAGAGTTTGGTCATGTCCCTCTGGTCCCCAGGAGCCCCTCGCCTGGGCACTGTCACCCCCGGGTCAAAGTTAAACACCTGCAGAGACAGGGAGGGCTGAGAGAGGTGACCAACCACACCGCAAGGAACCCCACGCTCAGGGGGTG
>NW_010203132.1:0-8205 GCF_000695765.1 Mesitornis unicolor
GACCCGCACCCGTGGGCGCCACAGCCGCGCGCCTCCGGCAGCCACTCAGAGGGCGGTATTTAAATCACCGCTCGGTGGCAGCCAATGAGAGGGGAGAGGGCGGGGTCTCGCTGTCCCCCGATTCCCACGGCCAGCTTCATTGAGGGGGGAGCTCCGCGGGCGGCGAGGTGCTGGGAGCCATAGGGAAGCTGAGGTACTGGGCGTACCGGGAGGCACTGGGCATGGCTGGCTGCATGTATGTGTGTATGTATGCATGCCTGCATGCCAAAGGCCCTGGGGATCACAGCATTCTCCCGGCAGAAGAGGGGCCCCAGGAGATGTGGGGAGCAATGATTTGCCCATCATGGAGTGGGGTGCCGTGTGTGGCATTTTGTGGGTGGGGATGGTGGTGAGCAGGATGCTTGTGAAAAGCCAGGACATGCTAGCAACGCTTGTTGCCCTTCACAGTTTTGCAATCAGATGTACTACAGATCTCATAAATTTTAGTGGGATCAAGAAGTTTAGGAAAGGTCTTGGTGGGTTTCTAATCTTCCTAAGCTGCTTTTATATATATCTTTATGAGCAACATAGTCAAGAAGAAAGATTTCCTTTTTGTGCCTTTTAAAAGAGCATGAAGGAAGAAAACTTCCTTCAAACAAAATAGCAGGACATGAGCATCATTCCCTCTGTTTGCAGGGACTCCCAAACTCGGGAATGTCAGCAGTCATTTGAGGATGCAGTGCAGTGCCCCCTTCTAGAAGAGGTCTCTCCAAGAGCATACCCTTTAATTATCTATAGTTATATGGATCATAGTGATGGCCTTGCAGCTGGATGCCCTGTGATTCCAGTGCTGCCAGCTGAAAGCAGCACTCTTCAGTCTGGGAATAACATTTCTGCTTCCACAGGAGCCTGAGGCTGGGGGACCAAAAGCTCTGGTCTTCTGCTGCTGTTCCTTCCACCTTTTCCTCCTGGCTGACCTCTGCCAGCAGCCAAAGATCTTCACCCCTGCTATGGACGATGCCTGGTTCGGTAGATGATGTGCCTTGCCTGAACTTTGAAGCCAACATATTTGCAAAGAGCCTGTGCCAGCACTGTTTCCAGGTCGCAGGGGCTCACCAGCACCAGGTGAGCTCCTCCATCCCACCTGGAGGCTATGAATACTTCATTAATAACCCCTTTGTTTCAGATTGGGACTCCATGTGCCCTTGTAGAGATGGAAATCCCTTACACAAAGGCTCAGACAGGCTTTCTAGATGTCTTTGGGGGAAAGCTGCACAGGGAGAGGCATGGGAATCCATCATTTAACCATCCCCAGGCCAGAGCTGGGAGCCACTTTAGCAGAGAAGGGCTGGACATCAGGTACGAGGGGCTTGATAGATCCTGCAAGTGAAAACAGGAGTGTCACAGATGCAAAGCTATGAGGAGAGAAGGGGAGACTGGCAGAGCAGGAACCTACCCTGGATTAACCTCAGCTTGATGCTTCCTGGCATTTACAGTCTGCTTCACCTAAAATACAGTCCTGAGGGATGTTCCTGTGGCCCCCAGCTGTTGGCTTAGGGCTGGGGCTGAGCCCTGTCCCTGGGGCAGCTACAGTGAGCTGTGCCTGGAGGGGAAGGCAGGAGGGGGATAAATCTCATGGGATTTTGGGCTCAGGATACCTTGATCCAACACAGTCCTCCGGCACAGGGCTGGACACACAAGCAAGTCACTTGGCTGGCTCTGACCAGGCGACAGCCGGTTTCATGTTCACAGAGGGTTTCGTGTTGTTCGCCATCCTCCAGGAGCGAGTGGCCTGGGATGATGAAATAGTAATGAGCCTCCCTCTCTCTTTCTCCCCTTCTCCCTCTCTCCCCTTGGCTCCGAGCCCTCTAAGGTTACCTCAGCCCTTCACCCGTGATCTGCTCAGAGCTGTCACCTCTGAGCACATCTCAGTGCAGGCGAGATGCTGGAGGGAAGGCAGCGCAGAAAGCCAGCTCCCAGGAGCCTTCCCCCGTGCTGCTCATAAGCCCCGCAAGTAATGGGGGCTGGGGATGATGCTGAGACGCCTGCAAGCCCTGACAGAGAGAGGCAGGGGCTGGGGCTACAGCCTTCTCTGCAAAAATTGTCCTCCCTCTTGGCTCCGTTGCCTCTCCCTGGACTATCTGGGTGGCAAGGGAGAGCGGCTGCCAGCAGCAACGCCAACACAAGGGGGGCCCTGAGCCTTCATCCACATGCGCTGTCTCTGGGATGCCTGCAACATTCAGTATCAAATAGGAGCGTGCTGGGCCTCTCTGGCCTCCTGAAGTAGGAGAAAAAACATCAACAGTGGGCTAAGAAAGGCATCAAGAGTCCCAGAGGCCAGACTGCTCTTGGAAGAGGTAGAAGAAGCAGGCATTTCCGAAGGGCAGTCTTCCTCCTTGTCCTCGGCACGCTGATGGCACCGTTGCATCCCCTTCTTCCTCGCAGGAGCATGCTGTGGAGGTCACAGGACACGATGCTGGCAGCGACGTGGACCCAGGCGGGCCCTGGGACGCCCTCCACATTTTAGCTCCTCAGTGCGAGGTATATGTGTGTGTGGGCCCAGTGGAAGGAACGGAGGGGTGAGTACCAGCCGGGAGCCACAATGCTCTGATGAGCCCTGGGAAAAACGGAGGAGGGGGAGTGGGAAGTCAAGCAGGGGAAAATCAGATGCCTTCTCCCTGATGCTCTGCACACTGATGCCTGGGGAAAAAAGGCTGAACAACCCCCATGCTATGCTCTTTAATCTGGTTCCTCTTGGCTATCTCAGGAGAGGTCAAGGGGTCACCAAAAGAGTCTCCTTCCTCCCCACTACCTCTAGAGCAAGGCTGGTGGTCCCAGGATGGGCTCTGCCAGCCTCTGCCTATCCAGTGGAGAGAAAGTTGTTATTGCTTTGGTTGTCGGTGCTGCCACCCACCTCTGAGCTCTGCGGGCTGTGCTGACCACCAGCTGTCCTCTCTCCCTGCCCCACAGCTGGCACGAGAGCAGGGGATATTCCCTGCTCAGCCCCGGAGCTGAGGTTGAGCACAGAGAAACCAGCACCAACCCCAGCGCCTGTGCCGAAGCCAACTCCGCGTTTGCCAGGGTGAGATGGGGATCTCTCATGGTCTGGGTTATTTTGGCCTCCCCAGCCCCATTGGCCCTGCAATGCCACTGCTTGTGAGCACATTGAGAAGGTCCTGAGATGTAAGGGGGAGATCAGCTGAGACCCTTAGTCCCCACAAAGGAGGCTTTCCCTCTAAAGAGCACTTGACACTTGCTCTTGTATTCCCCCATGTGGACTTTCCTATGGGGTTGCCATGCCCATTGGTTTTGGGCTGGGATCATCTTATGCTCACATGGCTCCTCTCCTGGTTCCTTTTTACCAGAAGGTTTGGGCTGAACGGACTGTAACTTCTCATATATGCTCATACCTCCTTCCAGCCCACAAAAGCTACTGGTCCCCATTGCAGACATCTGCCCTGTTTTGTCTCCCAGGATGGGGAAATGACCTGGTTGTGGGACAACACTTTGGGATCAGGCAAATGGGACATGATGAAATACGTGGGCCATAAGGAGGAGGTGCGGCCACGAGCCCTGCAGGCAGACAGGCCCAGGTGGGGTCAGTCTGTTCCCTCTGGATCCTGGGTGAGAACCGAGGCCCAGGTCTTTAGGAAAGAAATCTGCCCGCTGAAAGCAGGTACACTTGGTTTGCTCTTGTGTGAGATCCTAGTTCTGGTTTGCTTTCTACCCAAGTGTCTCTGAAGTTCACAGCAGATCTCTATTTAGATTTAGCATCTCTTTACCCAGTTCTGGTCCCAGGAGGCGTTCAGCACCTCCATGGACACCACGCAAAGCGATGAGGCCCAGAGTCCATGAGATGGCACATCTGTGTGTGCTGACCATGAACTGTGGGCCTCACAGCATGTTCTTTGCATGGTTTGGCATGCCTTCGGGTTGCAGTACTGTGTCCCAGTGCTTCCATCCCACCTGGAGGGAGTCTGGGTTTTATCTCTGCCTTCCTGGACTGTTTCTAGCTCTCCTCTGAAGACCTGCTTTGCTGTGGACGTGGTGGCATCCCGTGTCGCTGGTGCCCCCTCAAGTAACGGCCTTCTCCCCGTCCCAGAGCACCGTCCCACCAGCCGGAAGCCTGAGGAGAGCTGGCCAAAGCACCGCAAAGAGAGCGGCTATTTCTCCCTGGAGCGCCGAAAAACCGACCCTCCCTGGGCGTCCACCTCACCACGTGCTGTCACCAGCTCCTCGCTGGCCCGCAGTGACCCAGTGGGCAGTGGTGGGCACCTCACTGGCTCCCGGGTTCGGGACCCCCGTGGGCACCCCGGCAGCGGGGGCACGGAGGGACGGCACGGGCTGGAGAGGCAGGAGTACACGGTGCTGGCAGACCTGCCCAAGCCCAAGCGCCTCGGCCAGCGGGATGCTGTTGACCGCTGTGGCTCCCGCACACTCAGCCCTGGCCGGGTGGAGGTGGAGAGGATATTTGGCTGCGAACGCAGGTGAGAAGCTACAGGTCTCCATGGAGGTCAGAGGTGGGGGATTGCCTCCTTGTGCTGTCAGGGGGCCTTCACCTCCAAACCACCATGCCTCATGGAGAGAGCAGGGCTAGATGGCAAAGCTCAGTATTCAGCTGTGCTTAAATTTCCTGTAAAGCAGGGATTTAGTTTAGGGTCAGCACATCCCAGCCTGAGGAGCTCCCCCATTGTGGCACACAGGCAGCTGAGGCCATTGGGAAGATGGAGCAAAACTGTGTCACTGGAAACGGAGGGAGCAGCCCACCCTCCTCATCCTCACAGACACCTCGTGGAAGCTGCAGGACATGCTGCTGAGCAGGGAAAGCCATGGAAAAAGGGAAGGAAAGAGGTGGTCCCCACTCCCAGCACCAGTGGTTCCCAAGGGCTGCAAAGTTCACTGTAGGAGCTGCTCAGGAAAGGACAGGGAATGCCAAGAAATACTCCATGCAGTTGGGTCTTGGCTGGAGAAGCAAGAGTGGCTCCAGCCCCTCCCAGGGCAGGAGGGGACATAAACAAGGACCACGGAAATATCCTGGGTGGGAGGGTGAGATGTGAAGGACCAAATGGAGAGAAGCTTAAGGGAAAATGTGAAGAAGACATGTGTGAGGCAGCAGGACATGAAAGCTGGGGTGATTGAAGCAATGGGAACAGGGAGAGGCTATGGAGCACACAGGGTCTGGGGTAGGTGGAGGTCTTGGGCTTCAGGCTCAGGTAGAGCAGGGTCTGCAGAGGCTCTGCCTCTGAGCTGAGCCTGGGGGCAGCCAGACAAACTGTGTGTGCCCACAGGAAATCGGGGACCCTGGAGGCCTTCCAGGCCCTGGAAGAGGGCCGCGTGGAGCGGCTCGATGGCAAGACCCCGGTGCCACCCAACAAAGGCCGCCTAATTTCGAGGCAGTCCAGCCCCAGCCTGCCCAGGGAGGTAAGACATGGCTGCGCAGCAGAACCCCATCCCAACTCTTCAGACTGAGTTGCTTTTCCCTGTCACATTTTCCCCGCCACATTTTCCTCTCTTTCCTCCATGTGCTTCTCTCTTCCATTCTCCTGCTCCCCCTTCCCTCTCTTCCCAGCCCTTCCCCTGCCATGAACTGAGACTCCTGGCTCTTAAATGGCAGCAGCCCTTTCACCCTTTGGGTGCAAGAGGCTTCTCTTCAGTACGGGCTGGCTTCATGCACAGGGATGTAATTGCTGTCTGGGGAATTATTTAACCAAATGGTTTCCCAGCCCTGATCCCATCTTGTTCCCACTCACCAGCATTCATATTTTTTAAGGGGACTCCCTGCTCTCTCTTCCTAGGGTCAGAGGGTCTCCTGGCACCTCGAGCAGCGCAGCAGAGACCCCAAGGAGCCCCGACGCTCCCCCAGCCCAGCTCGGCACCCCGAGAAAGCCAGCAGGAACCGGGGGGATGCCCTGCGCCCCACCAGGCCCAGCTGGTTGCTGGAAAAAGGCAGCCAAAGCCCACGCTCCACAAGCCCAGCCCAGCGGTCAGAGAGGAGGACAGGGGAGCCTGCAACTCCTCCCTGGCGCTCAGAGAAGAGCTGGAGGAGCCAAGGGGAGCCCAGCTGTCCCCCGAACTCAGAGAGGGGCCGAGCCACCTGGCAGGCCAGGGGTACAGGGCAAGCCCCGGAGAGGAAGAACAGAGGGGACTCCCTGCACCCCACGAGCATTGGCAAGCACTTGGATAACAGCAAGCTGAGCCAGGCAGGGCCACCACCACGGTCCCTCAGTCCTGGGAGACACACAGAGAGCACGTGGAGAAGCCAAAAGGAGATCTCCCCTCCCAGCTCACTGCGGGGGGCAGAGAGGCAATGGGTGAAGCCAGGGGAGCCATTGCACCTCAGAGGGCCCAGGAAGCCATCCGAATGTGGCTGGCAGAGCATCCGGGAAAAGCTGTCACCCTCCCAGCCTGGGAAGGGTGCTGGCAGTGACTGTAAAGGCCGAGGCAACCCCCTGCACCCCACGAGCCCAACACAACCACTGGAGCAGGACTGGAGGGGTCGGGGGGATGGCCACCCAGTGCAGGCATGGGAGAAGGACTGGAAGCGCCAAGAGAAGCCCGTGTGCCATGCGGACATGATGCGCCAGCTGGAAAGGGATCGGAAAAACCCTGCTAAATGTCTGGATGTAGGACTACGGCCGGATGACAGCTGGAAAAGGCCTGAGAGTCCAGCACAGCAGCTGGAGGATGACTGGAAGGGTCCTGAGCACACCCGAGACACCAACAACCCCGAGAAGCCACTGGAAAGTGACTGGGGGAACAAGAGGCTTCTCATTTACCATGTGAGTAGGGCAGGAGCCAGAGGTGATGGGAACCCTGCCAGGTGTAAAACTCTCAAGCACAGAGGGTGGGTGGATCCCGTGGGTTGCGGTTCTGGGCACCCCAGCTTCCATGGATCCTCTGCTTCTTCAGGAGAGTCACACTGCCTGCCTGGCACTGGGAGGAGGGAGGATGTTTCCCCCCACCCCAGCCCGTGCTGAGAGGTGTATGCTTGAATCTGGGAAACTGAGGAGAGGGCTAAACCTTTCAATGGCTTCAGCTCCTGCTTTCTCCCCCTGCAGCCCCAGCTGGGTGGAGGCGCCTTCCCACCGCAAAGCAGCACTGGCTCCTCAGGAAGCCCACAGCCACATTTGAGTGCCAGTGAGAAGCGCAACAAGGTAGGGGCCAGGCCCTGGGAATGGTGAGGAGGGACACCTGCCCTTCCCTGGAGTCACTGCAGGCAGTGCCTGGGTCTCCAGCACTTGATCTGAGGAGGCTCAGCATGGTGCTGCCTTTCCGTGACCTCTTGGGCATGACAGTCACCCTTTCCTTCATCCTTCATCTGTTTCTCAGGTGGGGAAACTGAGGTATAGAGCCTTTTTTTAAAGCCAGACATGGGCAAGGAGTAGACCTGGGACTAAAATCTCAGTGTAGCTGCTTTCCTTCCATTTATGATTGCCCAGTGCTGCGGTGGCACTGAGGGTTTTACAGGGATGAAGTGGGCTTTAGTGGCATGAAAGAAGATACGGTTAATTGTGTTGGTGTTCCTGGGATACCAAAAATGGCACAAGAGTGCCTTTGGAGATGGCAGAAAGCGTTCCAGGAGCCCATGTAGCTGGCAGCTGTGCCCAAATCCTTGCCTCTGTCCCCCTGTGTGTGTGTCAGTTGTCCTGGCCAGGTTGTTCCCTGCTATGGCCTGGCTTTGTGTTTTATACAAGGACAAACTGCAGCAGCATAGGAGGCTCCCAAAGGCCTCTGAAACTTGAAACAAATGATCCCTTCCCTCATTTCCCTGCCTCAGGCCAAAGAAGCCCAAAGCCCTGACCTTCCCCCGTACAACTGGGGCTGGTTCACCCCACCTCTCACAGGTTTCTTCTGCACTGTGCTCTGGGCCAGGCACCTTTGCTTTGAGAAGCGTCTCCTTGGTGTAATTTCATGGCAGAACCTGGCATTTTGGGATGTGCAGCCCCCTGCCCCATTTCTTTTGGGACCCTCGAGCAACTCCTCTTCCCATGCCAGCTGGGGGCACCGGAGTCCTCCCTGGACCTGCTACCACCTCTGCCAAGGTCGCAAACCACCACTTTAGGGGGTTCATTTGGGGTGAAGGGAGAGGGATAAAAACCAAGCACCTTCAGAATCGAAGGTGCGGACCCCGACGGGGCTGCTGAAAATCCCTGCCTGAAAGGAAACCTTGTCTGGAGAAGGGCTGGGCTCCCGTCGGTCCCCTTCTGGGGCAGCAGCAGCTCAGCC
>NW_010203133.1:0-3475 GCF_000695765.1 Mesitornis unicolor
ACAAAAAGGTCACATTGACCAAATAACCACCAAGGTGGGACACATCTCTTCACCAATTAAGTGTTTTCACGAAGTCAAAAAGTCAAGTGCCTGCACCACAGAGCTCCTACTCCAGAACTGTTTAGGTTGGAAAAGACCATTAAGATCATCAAGACCAACTGTTGACCTCACGCTGCCAAGCCCACCACTAAACCATGTCCTTAAGCACCACCACATCTTCTAAATACCTCCAGGCATGTTTAGTTAATTCACAACGGTCATACTGTTTGTGGCAAAAACACAGCACTAAAACACGCTAGGCATTAGCCAAAAATAAAATAAATAAAATAAAGACAAAAAAAACCCCAACTTAGTTTGAACCTGAGCAGCTGCTTGTGCTGGGACCGGTGGCCTCATCCACTCAGTGAAGATAAGAAAGATCAAAGCTTGGAGGTGCAACAGAAGAGGCAAATTGAGAGATTTAAAAAAAGAGAGGGTTAAACCTGCTGCCAAAAAGATAACCAAGAAAGGCTAAGCAAGGCAGAGAGAAAAAGATCCAAAAGAGCAATCAAACAGTCCTAGGAGACACGGCCCAGAGGTCACCAGAAACGGGGGGTTGAGCGAGGACAAGGGCGCAAGCTGGATGTGGTCGGCACGCACGGAAAACCTCAACAATAACAGGAACATAACAAGGGAGGGAGTGAAAAGGTTTCAAAATAAAGCTTTATCGGCTTCCTAAATATATTTATGCTAATTCAGATACGTCCTCACACTGGTCTCCCGCGTGATGGAAAGAAGTCAAGCTTGAGAAGGTCAGTTCAACAAGGTGAACACTCAACACGCGGAAATATAAAGCAGTTGTTTCACATGACAAATGACTGGAATAAGAGCGAGATACTGGGGAGTAAGAGTCATGGATTCATCAGACGCCCAGGCACATGGAAAAGTGACCACTGGTATCAAATTCAGCTGCAAATAAAGTTATTTAGACACCAAAGCAGGGCCCTGGATCTTGAAGGAAGTACAAAAACACCAAGGGGTGCACAAAAGCTGGCTACAAGGATCAAAACTGAAGTTGCCTTTCCTTAGTGTCTAAACACAACCTACACTTTTAAAAATCCATTCCAACCTGCAGTATGTGTGCAGCTGAAAACCCAGTGCAGGCTGGGGCTGTGTCACAGGAGGAATGGCTTTTCCTCCCAGATCTGAAGCCACGCGCAAATAACAGAGGCAGAAACCTGATACATCCAGTCCCGGAGCCTGGCCAGCAGCACACAACGCACAGAAACCACTCTTTCGAGCTTAAGAAGAATAATTTGGATTGATAATAACATTTCAGATACAGCTGCTGAGCACAAAACCTTCACTAAGAGGAATTCAGCAGCTGGCAGATGTGGATCGCTCACTGTCGCTGTGCCTAGAGATGTATCTGCATTTTTGGCACTCCTAATCTGTCCGTTTCCTTGTTCTTGTGTTCAGACTGCAATTCATTTAGGACAGAAACTTTCTTTTTGATGTAGGCACAGAGGACTTGGTCCAGTGGGACCCTGAGCATTGAGTTTTCTAACTCAATATTCCGGGTTTTGACAGTCTAGAAACAGTCAAGATGCTCATTCTTTCCTGCCAAAAATTCAACTTGAGATGAGTTACGGATTTAAAGCATAAACATGAAATACATACATAAACAGGAACACTTCTGTGTTTATGGGAACCCTACAGAAACTCACGGCATCAAAACAACAGCAACAGATTTTTCTCCATCCGTAGCATGATCCTCCCAAAAGCCTCTTTCCAATGGGTGCTCACCAACTTCTCGGCTTTCTGGGACTGCTGCAGGTAATTTTGGGCCAGGTTAACCGGGCATCTCCGTTTTACACTGCTTCACTGCTTTTTTCAGAGTGTTTTAGGGCTTGCAGAAGTGATCAGACAGACACAAACAACCCCAGTGAAGATCTAATGGCGAAGACGCAGATGTGTTTATGTCACGACGGGCCTTCCCTGCCAGGGTCCTAATTATTTGGCCACGGAGCTCACATATATTTTCTGCCCCTATACTTCAACCCCCAGCTGAGAACCTCTGTCAAATCCTCTGAACACTCCTGAAAAGCTTAAAATTAGCTCAGATCTCCATGGGTGGCTCTTCTTTCTACAGTGGATCCCATCCAAACATGAGGCTGAACTGCACACAGCTCTGAGATGCCTCTGGAAGGCTCCATCCATCGAGTCACCCTTGTATCACGGCCAAAACCTTACACTCGCCCAAAACATAACCCCCAGAAACATATTAAGTCTGGGATCAAAGAACAGAAGAAACGGAGAATCACTGCTGGACTGCTCATCCTCCTCATCCCCAACACAGCACCAGCTTCTTGCCAACAGAAACATAACTACTATTTGTTGCTTTTAATTATGTCAAGGTCTAAAACTCTTCCTTAAAAGGGCTTCTTCAAGTTTCAGCCTCTAAATCAGCCAGAACGGGTATAGGTGCACTGGGCAAGGGTCCTGCAGGAGGACACGATGGCCCACGTGGAACTGGAGGGTCACATTTCCACCCCAGCAGATGGTCATTGACTAAGAGGAACACCAAGTCAACTGGTGTCTGTCCATTCACTGTACATGGCATTTCCCTAAGTGTCATCAGGCCATTTTAGTCCCCTCCAGGATGCTATTTGTGCCAAATCTGGACCTCTATATCAGTTTTTCAAGGAGAAAGTCAAAGAGAAAGACTACGCATCCCCATGTGTTGCAGAGCATCCAGTGCAATGCATTTTCAGTCCTGAAAGGGCCTCCAGACTCATGATACCAAAAGAAGTAAAATGTAAAGTACAATAGTTTTCTTGTTCAATGCAAGACATAAATTAATCAAAAAGTCCAGAAAGATTTTAGAGTAGAAGTGCCAAGGTAGACAGACAAGAAACAAATCAGTACCTCTATATATTCAAATAAAAAATTCAGACATAACATGGAGATTCACTTCCCATTTATCTAGGATAAAGAATTTAGGAATTTAGTGAAATACTTCTGAGTCCACGAGGTCCAATGACTTGCTCCGAGCGGATGCAATGGGACTCCAGTTGTCTGCTCCCCAAACATTACCTGCAAAACCTTTCACATTCCCTTTTGCACCACAGAGATTCATGGCCAGATTGCACACACCTACATTTGGCAGGACTCCATCATGCCCCAGCTATGAGTAACACCAGATTTCCCATGCATTTTGGGAATTAACGATACCAATACTTGCAGGTGAAAAGATTGGGTAAGGAACAGCTCCAAGCCCCTCAGTTCCTAAGGAGTTTCCACTACTCACATGAAACGGGTTTTTCCCTGAAGCACGGCTGCTGTGAAGAAACAACACACGGGTCTCAATCTCCTGTTTCAATGAGAGCACCTAGATCCTAGGTGCTAGGAGACCACTAGGAGACCACCAAGATCTTTGCCCTTTCTACATCTCAGAATCTCAGAATGTCAGGAGCTGGCAGGGCCCTGGAAAGCT